>NW_026992248.1:300000-424650 GCF_028769735.1 Zonotrichia leucophrys gambelii
CCCAAGAATTGGATCTATTGGGATCCTCCAAGGCCACATATTGTGTCAAATTTTACTTTAGGTGTCCAAAAAACAATTGGCCAGAAATTGACCAACACAAAAACACATATCGAAAAGGTGTATCACCAGTTAACAAAGCCTATAACCCTCATGATCGGCGCAATTACACAGCTCGTGTGATTTCTGTGTCCTCTCTCCATCCCAAAGTATTACCCAAGGGAATGTTTCTCATCTGTGGTGACAGAGTATGGGCAGGGATCCCCTCCCAACTCCAGGGAGGTCCCTGTGTCCTGGAAAAACTTTCTACCCTTACTCCAAACATCACCCTGTTACATAACTGGAAAAAAGAAAGCAAATCAAAACGCGAAAAAAGGTCCTACACTGAATTTGATGAAAACTGTGATCCGACATTGTACGATTGGAACAGACCAAAAAAGATTGCCATGTCTCTGTTTTTACCCTGGGTAGCTGCAGCTAAAGCCCTCGGTGAAATCAATCACCTTGGGTGCTGGCTCAGTAAACAAGCTAATGCCACATCAGCAGCCTTGAGTGATCTCTTAAAGGAAGAAGAAACCACAAGACGAGCTTCACTCCAAAACCGAGTAGCAATCGACTTCCTGCTGCTTGCCCACGGACATGGATGTGAGGACTTCGAAGGAATGTGTTGCTTCAACCTCTCTTCGTGTTCGGAGTCCATCCATGCAAACATCCAGAAACTGAAAGATCTTGTGAAGGACTTGAAAGTAGAAAAAATCCCAGATTGGGTCAATGAACTTTTGGGCAATGGGGACTAAGAGGATGGGCTGCATCTTTAGTTAAGGGATTGTTATTGATTCTCCTTGTAATTCTTATTGTGTCAGCTATGTTCTTGTGTCTTGTTCACTGTTTCAAAAGAACTATCGCGAATGCATTTTTTGTAAAAACAGAATGTGGAGTTGTAGTAAACCCCTCAACTTTAGCCAGGGCCCCTTGGAGAATAGAATGCTGACACAGCGGCAAAGAAGTTTCCTGTCTCCAGGGACATCCGCCTTATACCTTATCCCTATAGCCATGTAAGGCAATATCTTGTTAACCCTACTATTGGTCACTTATGGTCACTCTAACACCTTTGCCATTGGTCAGGATTGGATCCGGGGCAAGGGTATAAAAGTAGCATACTGTACCCCTACTAACTTGGAAGAAGAAGAGCTGAGACCCTTCACGGAACCCCTGCAATAAAACCATTCTCGTGGAACAGCCAGCATCTTCTCCTTCTCCTCTCTCTACCGTCTGCTGGAGCCTTTAGCCAAGGGAAAAGCTACCTAGCAAGCAAAGCTGAAATCATAAGAGCTGGCTAATCACTAAGAGCTGAATATCTCCCTGCTTGCTAGGGGCTGACCCGCAGCCTTGGTCTGAGAGCGAGCTGGCCTCTGGCACTCAGTCCTCCTGGGAGCTGAGCTCTGGAGCTGTCACAGCTTGCATAGGATAAGACCAAGTAAGGCTCATTTAGTTCTTCCCTTACAAGTGACCACAATAAATGGGAAGGGATTACCAGCATCTCTTCAATGGTAGCTCTCTTTTCTTGGTTATACGTATTTTCTTGATCTTTAATTAGTTTTCTATATTTTTATTATATTCTGTCTTACTTTCGAGGGAAATTGGTTTATCTGGAATTAGGGCTCTTTCAATAGTTACTTCACCTTTCGCTGCTTCTTTTGCTTCTCCATCTACCAGCTCATTTCTTTCTTGTAATTTTGAACTAACTCTTTGGTGTGCCTCAATATGCATAATTACTACTTTTTCAGGCAACTGCATTGCTTCTAGCAGCCGGATTACCTCTTGTGCATGTTTGATGTTCTTTCCTTGTGAGATCAGCAGTCTCCTCTCTTTCCAGATGGCTCTATGTGCATGCATGACTCCGAATGCATACCCTGAGTCTGCATAGATGTTTATTCTCTTTCTTTTTGCTATTTCCAAGTCACGGGTCAGTGCAATTATCTCGGTCTTCTGCGCAGAGGTGCCTGTTGGTAAGGGTCTGGATTCTATTACCTCTCTGCATGTAGTTACTGCGTATCCAGCATGTCGCTTTCCATTGGCAACATAGCTACTCCCGTCAGTGAACCAGGTCTCTGCATCGTCCAAAGGAGTGTCCTTTAAGTCTGGGCGGCTGGAGTAGGTAGCTTCAATAGTCTCCAGGCAATCGTGGTGTACTGCTTCTCCTTGATTTCCACTGAGAAAAGAAGCTGGGTTGACAACATTTGTTACCACTATTTCTACATCATCTTGCTCTACCATGATGGCCTGGTATTTCAGGAACCTCTGTGGTGAAAGCCAGTGGCCGCCCTTTACTTCCAGTACTGCAGACACTGTGTGGGACACTAGCACAGTCATTTTTTGTCCCAGGATAAACTTGCGTGCCTCTTGAATATTCAGCATGACTGCTCCTACAGCTCTGAGGCAACCTGGCCATCCTTTGGCTGTTGCATCTAGTTGCTTAGAGAAGTAAGCAACTGCTTTCTGGTATGGACCCAAGTCCTGAGGCAATATTCCCAGGGCAATTCCCTGTCTTTCATGGGAAAATAGGAAAAATGGTTTACTTACATCTGGAAGTCCCAAAGCTGGAGCTGACATGACAGCACTCTTTAGCTGGTGAAAGGCCCGCGTGGCTTCTTTTGTCCACTGGAGATCTCTGCTTCCATTGTCAATAAGAGCATAGGGGAGTCTGACGAGCAGTCCATAATTATAAACCTACAGCTGGCACCACCCTGACATGCTTAAAGAGGTTTGGAGTTCTTTTATTGTCTGGAGTTTCGGGGTTTGGCATATGTCTTCTTTGCGAGCTTTCCTTAAAGTGTGCTGTTCAGCACTCACTTTGGACTTTAGGTAAATTACTTTCTGTTTCACTCCCTGTGCTTTTTTCTTTGATACTCTGTATCCTTGGAATCTTAGGAAATTCATAATGCTTATTGTCTAGGCCACACATGCTTCCCTTGTCCAAGTGGCTACTACAAGATCATCTACATACTGCAGCAGCCTTCTTTCTTCCTGTGGAGCTTCCCAGGACTCCAGATCTTTTGCAAGTTGTTCTCTAAACAGAGTGGGGGTATTGTTGAAGCTTTGAGGAAGCACGGACCATGTGAGCTGGGTTTTGTGCCCACTTTTAGGGCTTTCCCATTCGAATGCAAAAATTTTCTGGATGCCTTCATGGATAGGGAGGCAAAACAAGGCATCTTTTAGATCTAAAGCAGTAAACCAGGTTAGCTCAGGTGTTAGACAAGTTAATAAAGTATATGGATTGGCTACCACCGGATACAAATCTTCTGTTACTTTATTGACAGCCCTCAAATCCTGTACTATCAGGTATGACCCATCAGATTTCCGAACAGGTAAAATGGGAGCATTGAAGTCAGATTGGCATTCTTTCAATAACCCTAAATGCAGAAAATTTTCAATTACTGGGCTGATTCCTTCCCTGTCTTCTTTTTTTAGGGGATACTGCTTAATTCTCACTGGTTTTGTCCCTTCCTTAAGCTTAATTGCTATGAGAGAGGCATTTTTTGCCTTCCCTGGTACATCAGAGGCCCATACTCCAGGAAATACTTGACTTAGTATCTCTTCATCAATTTCTTCTTCAATTTCAATAGCTGTTAAGGTTAAACTTAATACTTCTATGTACTTTTGGTCATTCACCTCTAGAGTAACCTCTCCATTTTGAATGTAATGGTTGCTTGTAACTGCTCTAATAAATCCCTCTTTAAAATGCCTTTGGTGAATTAGGTATATACAAAAACTTATGAATACCCCATTGTTTTCCCAATTTATACCTCAAAGGTTTGCAAAAATATGCCCTTTCAGACTGGCCGGTTTCTCCTTGCACTACAACAAAATCATTTTCTACAGGTACTAGAGCTTTATTTAAAACTGAATATGTGGCCCTTGTATCAACCAAAAATTCCACCCTTTTCTCTTTTCTCAGCTTTATTGTTATAACCAGTGGATCCACTGGCGTAGAATCCTGAGGTCATCTTTAGTTTTTTTGTGTGTGCAGCCACTTGTTGTTCACCCCGTCTCCCTTCTGGGCATTGGTTTTTCTAGTGACCAGTTCTTTTGCAGATGGCACACTGGATCCTGCTTAGCCAAGGTGGTTCTTTTCTGGGTGGTCTCCGATTGCTTTTTTTTTTTGCCTTTTTTGTTGTACCACTGCTACTAACTTTTTCATTCCTTGTTTATATCTTTCTTCCTGGTTACTAAATATGTTCCATGCCTCTTCTAGCAAGACTTCGAGGTTTCTTCCCTCTGGCCTCTGAATTTTCTGAAGTTTATATCTAAAATCTCCAGCAGACTGCCTCAAAAATGAATTAACTAGCTGATTAATCTCTATTGCAGACCCTGGATCTAATGATGTTTGACAATGCATAGCATCCCTTAAACGCTCTAGAAATTCAGATGGAGTCTCAGAAGGTCCCTGCTTAAGGGAATATAAAGCAGACTAATTTATGGTTTTTGGAATAGCTCTTTCTACCTCTGTTGCTATCCACTCTTGATAATCTGGTACTTTCTTTACCCCTCCTGATACATTAGGATCCCATTCTGGGTCTTGGAGGAGGAAATATTCTTTTACATCTTGCTGCTTGCTCTTGCAGTAATCCTCAGCCAAAGTCCCTGCTGTCTTTAGGATCAGCTGTTTTTCTGTTTCAGTGAAAGCATCCAGTAGTAACTGGATGTCAGCCCAGTCTGGATTGTGTTGCTTGATAACATATCATAGATGTTTGGCAGTAAGTATAGGATCGATGCAACAATTCCTAGCAATCTTTTCTTATGCCTCTAAATCAAGAATGATAAATGGAACTTTAATCATTAATCTCCCTGCTTCTGGTCCCACTCCCTCTTGCAGAGGGGCCTGTAACACTGCCTGCTTCTTAGTTCTAGATGTAACTGGACTGTCAGGAGGGGGATGGGGTCTAGTGGATGTGCCTTCTCAGCCTGAGTCTTCTTCCCTTTTGGGGAAGTCCTCTTCTTCTTCATTTTCATCTTCAACTTCCTTTCTCCTAGGAGGAGCTCTTATCAAATCAAATGTATCTCGTTCTTGCCTTTTAGAATGATAAACTTTGTCTGATCTTATATACCATTGTCTTATACTGCATGCTGAACGACAATGTTTGATTTGCCCCCTTTTTTCTTTGTTTTCTTTTTCAAGAGTTAACACTAGTGGGTCAGAGGGAGCTCTGAGCCCACAGTCTCTTTGCCATTATTGGTGATTTCTTAAAACAAAAAACATATCAGCATACCAAACCTCATCCCATTTACCTTCCTGTCTTAAAAACAACATTAACTGCAATAAGGTATTATAATCTAAAGTTCACTGGTGACTTCTTTCCAGTGGGCCAAGATGCACCCCAAGGGGCTAGCCTGAGGAACTTCTTTGCTCTAGTTAGTTCCCACTATCTCCTTCTCCTTGCCCTATGTCATTTCCACCCAAACCTGTCTTCACAGAGCTTCACAGTCGTTTCCAAGTTTTCTTCCCACACACAACTCCAGGTGGCAGGTATCAGTTGTGATCTCCTACACACAAGCTTTAAGATCTTAGGTTCTGAATCAACTTGATCAGGAAACATTAATTTACACTCGGAGCATATGCCCTGACACCTGTTAAAACAGCAATACCAGTGACTCTCACAAACTCCGCACTGCAATAATACTCATGCAGCGTGCCAGCCTCTTGATGCACCAAAGGCTCTCAGGAATTGCCCGCAGAGGCAGTCTGTTCTGTTTATTACAGGGAACTCTAAATCCTCTATGGCAGGTTGTTCCCAGTCTAGACGTACTATATTACTAGCTGAAGTCTGATAAAGCCCCTCTAAATGAACACGTTTGTCTCCTCTGTCCAATAATTCACAGGATTCAAACTCCCAGGGGTCGAGTCCAAACAACGCGGGGAGAGGAACCCCTTGAGTTCGTCTAGCCATGATAAAAGTGTGCACAATCTATACAAATCACCACCTTTACGCAATAAATGTTCTCACCCACACTTCTCCACTTGCTCCACTTCTCTGCCAGGCCCTCCCTGCCCCCACAGCCTGCCCCAGTCAGTGCCTCAGGCCTCACTCAGTCCATTCAGTCATGGGTAGAAACCCCCCTGTACTGTAGGGATACTTGCTTGCTCTCTTTTGTACACCATGCACTCTCACAATTACAAATATATTAACATTGCCCACACAATGCATTAACTATACATTGATACAGTGTCTGAACACCACACATGTGCACACACACACGGGTTCACTCGACTCACCCCCAGAGTCGCTATCGGCTGCTTTATCAAACAGTGAACCCCTGTCTCCCAGTCCCTCTATCAACCAGTCTGCCTCCAGGCACAGGAACGAGGCTAAGCACTCAGACATAGCTGAGTGACTTAATCAGCCGTCCTATCTCTCTTTTCCCCTCGGGGGCCCCTCAATACATATCGTATGCTCGTATGCTCCGTACACCAGCAGGTCCTTGTCTGTCTCTGCAGGAGGCAAGCCAAGACAAGAAGAGCTCCTCCAGGAAAATCCCGGGGCGTGCCTTGGACGTCCGTCTATCCCTCTGCCCCTGCGAGGACAGAGACGGTCTCCTGCCTGAATTAGCCAAGATGTTTTGCGGAGACAAACAAAACTCCACAACTTTGTGAAAGTTGTAAAGCTCGTATGTTCATTACAGAGCTGGACGCATGTGGAGATTTTTCTCTCTAAAAAACATGCGTACTTCTGGGAACTCTAGATCTTTTTTTCTCCTTCTTAAATACATATGCACGCAATTTCACAATAGGTTCATATATATTCATTTTTACAAATTTCACGTGACATTTGCTGCTAATTCTTCTTTATCAGAAAGAATTCCTAGGTCAGGCTGACCTGCTCTCACAGCTGTCTCTCTGTCTCCCCCTCCCCTTATCTCTGTCCTTTGGCTGAAGCAGTTTCTCTGAGCTAGGCTTTTTACGAGAACAGGCAGTCAGACTAAACAGCTGTGTTTTCAAACTACAGACTTAGCTCAAAGATGTACATTTCACCTAAAACAAAATGGATTTCTACTCTGGAAAATTTCTAATCTGTCTTAGGGAGAAGCTAAAATTAAGCAGAAACACCCTAGTTTGAAAGGAATCTTTGAATCGTGTATGAGATATATGAATATGATGAATATGCAATAGGCTATTGCTTTTAAGGCATAATCCTTTGTCAGCAAGGTGTGTCTTTTGGCGGAGTGCCAGGCACGCGAACATCTGTAATTCTTTGCTTTTTATTGTCTCTTATTGTCCTAATTATTATTACTGTTTTCTTTACAATTAAACTTGTAAAATTTTAACAAAAGCGATTGGCGTTTTTCACAATTTTGTTTTTGTTTTCTTCCCTAATAAAGAACTGTTATTCCTGCTCCCATATCTTTGCCTGAGAGCCCCTTAATTTCAAAGTTATAACAAATCAGAGGGAGAGGGTATACATTTTCCATTTCAGAGGAGGCTCCTGCCTTCCTTAGCAGACGCCTGTCTTTTTAAACTGAGACAAACAGGTTGGGGGATAGGCTGCTGAAATTTGCTTTCTAGAGGAAACACCTTTATGAAGTTTCCTCCTAAATTTTGTCTCAAATGGGGACAGGAGGGATGAGGGTATATGAACAATACCTCCCTGCCTTCCCTATCCTGTTACTGGGAATACAAAAGACTTGCAGCTTGCCCTGTATTAGACTGCAGATTTTGAAGATAAGGCAGAGAGCTTCCCAGTCTTCCCTATTTCTCTTTTGTTTCCTTATCACATGGCCTCCCGTTGCTATTTGCCTCAACCATGTTTCTCCACACTTCCCTTCAATCAGTCCTTTCCCAAACCAAAACCATATTGCCCCTTCTGGGTGTGAATTGCCAAGACCCTTTCTTGGCTCCTCTTATTATCCCCTCTGGGAGTCCATGTCCTTAACTACCTCTGGGACAATGTGCGAGCCATCTCAATGTTCTCCCAAAGGAGTCTTCAGAGGTATTTTGGGATTATCATCCCTATAGTCAAGACCCTTTTTCGACTTTCCTTTGCTGCCCACCCTGGGCATCCATGTCCAGTGGTCCTTTCCTGTGGACTCTTCATGGACCCCCCTGGTCCGCCTCTCTGTCTCCTGGACAGTCTCAGGTACCAAATTAATTGCCTGGTGCTGGCCAGTGTTGACAGGAGCTGGTCACCTAAAAACTGGGCAAGACATGCCTCCAGCTCTTCTTGCCACATACTGGACACAGACATTGGAAGGATCCCGGATGAGACCCCATTTTGTATGGGAAATCACGCTTTGAAAAGCCAGTGTGCACAAAGGAGGAAGTGGAGTCCTGCAACTTTGTACGAATAAAGGGAGTAGGTCCACTGGGGCACATGCCCACAGGGTTGTCTCTCAAGGTTTTGGAGGGTGCAGCCTTTTATCCCAAACTCCTGGCTGCATGTTGCCCTCTTCCTTTCCCCATTGGCTGACGTACTAGGAAGGCACAGCCTTCCAGAACCGCCTACCACATATTACCCCCTTGAACCTGTCATTTCACCCCAAAGTAAAGAAGTTCAGGCTTGTGCAGACCCACTTGACTGTTTCAGGAGTTCAGCTGTCTGAGCTCTGCAACAAACCAGATGCTTGAAGTTAGTAAAGACATTATGACCCATTTCAAAGATGTTAACACCCATACCTTCACCCATCAGAATTCTTTGTAAAGACATCTTCCCTATCACTCTGGACCCACTCTAACACATTGTCTTGGTTTAAGACAATTTTAAGAGGTGGACACTAAAATGAGTTACCTCCCCTTACAGTTTTAACCAATCCCTTTCCACTAATAAGGAGAAACAAATACGAGTAGATATAAGTGAAAAAAATAACAGTTTACTAAAAAAAAGCAAAACAAGAAGAAACATGAGCAATAATAGTTTCTAGTGACAAAGTTGCTGAAATCTTGCAGACTCCCCAGGAACAAACTCAAAATGACAGTGACCCCTCCACTCAAGATGGCACCCACCTGTCGGGAGCTAGAGGGAAAATGGTGGCAGCACTCCTCCCCCCCCCTTATCTCTCCAGCAGCAGCAGCTCCATCAGTGAAAGTGGCTGACACATTCCAGCAGCTGGTACTCAGTCCAGGGCTAAGAACTCACAAAGAGACTTTGCCTTCCTCTCAGCAGAAGATAGCAAGGCAACTGCCTGGAGTGACTCGGATTCCGTGCCTTCTTGCCTCAGCCAGGCACTGCTGGTGGGATGGGGTTACCACGTGGAACAGAACTGCTCCACTCCTTCCAGCGTGAGGTAAAGCTGGGAAGGGGCCCCAACAAAAGGGATGACAATTTCATAATACCCCCAGAGAGTCCCTTGTGGAGAATGATGAGGTCTTGGAACAGATTATGCATTCCTCCAGTGGAGGAACTATAGAGATAATGGATGAATATTGTTATTTTGTGTGGCCAAAGTATGATTTGCCAAAGACACTTAAATGGCCACCTTATGGAACAGATAGACTTTGTTTGTGTCAAAGTATGTGGTTGCATTTAGAGGAGAATTGGAAAGGATTGATTGAAAGGGAATGTGGATTGATATGGTTGAAACAAGCAACAGGAGAGGTCTATGTGAAAGAAAGAAGGAAGAAGAAGCAAAAGGGGAGGAAGAGAAAAATGGTGAGGATTGGGATGTTTTTCAGCACCTTTCCCCGTCTTGTCCTCTAATTTTGCCAGCTGACCCAGGGACAGCTGCAGGTCCCCTGTATCCTCAACTTCCGGAGCAAAGGGATCAGGGAAATGCCGTTCTTACAGTCCCACCTGAGGATAATGACAGTGAAAGGGGAGAGGGGAAGCATATCATATCACCCCCTAAAACTAGAAGAGGAACTCAGTATAGGACATCAGAAGCCCCCTGGACCCAAGAGACAGGGGTACACCAGATGCCACTATGTCAAGTTCCCTTGGAGGGGTCAAGGGAGAGGGTTTGGGTTTGTAATTTTACTACTTTCTACCCAGGATATAAGAGGGTTAAAAAAAGAATTACCCCCATATTTGGATGATCCCATAGGGGTGGGGCAAAAGATGGAGGAATATTTGGGAAATGCAGATTATACATGGAAGGATTGGGATTTTATTTTGGGGGTTCTGTTTGGGTCATCAGAGAAAAGAATGATTTTGCAGAAAGCTTGGCAGCTGGGGGAGGATGAACATCTACAAGCAGTGGGGGGGGGGGCTGGATCCAATACACCTATGGTGGATGATGCCATCTCCCAGGTGGACCCCCAGTGGGAACCAAATAATCAGGCCAGTCTGGCTCATCTCCGTGATTACCGTGCTTATTTGATTAGGGCAATCAAATCAGCAGCTCCCAGAACAAACAACATAGCTGAGGCTATGTTGTTAGAAGAGGAAAAGCATTAAAGCCCCTCTCATTGGTTGGAGAGGATTAGGGATGCCTTGCGGAAGCACAGGGGGATGGATCCTGAGGGACCAGCCTCTGACACATTGCTGAAGGTACAATTTCTTATTAAATCCTGGCCTGATATAAGAAAAGGAGTATAGAAAGATGAAGAGTGGCAAAATAAGGCTTTGGAGGAATTGGTTAGAAAAGCACAGCAGATATATGTAAAAAGGGATGAGGAGAAGGCAAAGGCAAAGATTATGGCAGTTTATACAGCCCTGAAGGAATAAACTGCAGGGTCCAAGGAGCCCCCCAGGACAGAGAGGATGGGGTCAGCCACAAGGATGTGGTAGAGGCATTCCCTCCTCAGCAGAGGAGAGCCAACCCAAACAGTGATTGGGAAGGAATCAGTGTGCTATCTGCAGGGCAGAGGGACACCAGAAGCAGGACTGTCTGCAAAAACAGCTGGACCCTCAGGAGGAGGAAGACCAGAGGATAATAAAGACGGACTGTTAGGGGTGTCAGGGGCTCCCATTATACCAGGTGAAACAGAGTGGAAATTTAACAGGGTAGAAATCCATTTCAGATTTAGGTGAAATGTGCCATTTTGAATTATTTAGTTTGTAGCTTACTTGCATAGATGAAATATGCTGTTTTAACTTGTTTAGTCTGTTAATTCTGCTGTGCTCGATTGCCTATTCTCACAAAAAGCCTGTGATCGCAAAACTCCCTCAGCCAAGGAAAAAGAATGCGAACTTCCAAGCTAAAAGGAAGATAAGGGGGGCCCCTTGAACTTTGAAACAAAGACAAGAGCCAAAGCTAAGGCTGCAAGAGATGAACAGTGACCAGAGAGTTTTCTCTGTACAAGAACTGATAACAACTAGTTGCAAGTTGTAACATGAAACCAGTTAAATGAATATGCATGAACCTATTGTGAAACTCTATGCATATGTACAAGTAAGGGGGATAATAAAGGTTTGTGAATTCTCAGGGCTGCGCATGTCCTTTATAGGGGGAACGATCCCCACATGCGACCAGGGCTGTAATAAACATACCGACTTTACGACTTTTACAAGTTGGGAGTTAGGGTTTTCCACAAATCACAGGGACCCACCACACTTGGAGCCCTTGTTAACTTTTAGGGCGTGTCTGGATCAAGAGAAGGTGTGTTTCCTGTTAGACACAGGAGCCTCTCAATCCACTTTAAATTTTATCCCTGTCAGGAAAATTAATCCACAAACACCAGAGGTTTATGTCCAAAAAGAAGACAGAGGAGTCCTGTAACTTTATTCAAAGAAAGGGAAAAGTCATGGGACATTTCCCCTGGGGTCTCTCAAATTTTTGGAGGACACAGCCTCCTTTTTATCCTAATTTCCTGGCCATTTTTCCCTCTGTCTTTGCCCATTGGCTGAGGTACTTGAGAGGTACAGACTTCCCAAAATGCCTAATACCTAAGACTCCCTTCTAATGTATAGACACCTCCCCCCCTTTTGTCTTCTCCTTTTGTCACTCAGCAGAATCCCTTATGGAATTTATGGTTCTTCACATTGTTTCTTTCATCTCTCAGTATCCAATTTTACTTATCATCAGACCTACAGTTTGTTTGTAAAGACAAATCCCTCATTCCTTTCATCCCTAAAACTTTCAAAAAGATCCTTGATTATACAAGGAGTGAGTGGAAACAATGTGTGCATTTTATTCAACCGCTGTTAGTAAATGGGGGGGATAGGTTTGAAATGCATGGATTCCTGTTTGTTCCTAATTGTGATTGTAATTTTCTGGGAAGGGATTTGATGGCTAAAGTGGGAATGCAAAATAGTATTGAGAAAAATGATACAGAGTCTAACAGTGTGGTAACTTTGTGTAAAATGTCTGAGAAGACTTATGCTGAAATAAATCCAGAAGTGTGGGCAGCCCCAGGGAAATATGGAAAATTAGACATAGAGCCTCTCCAAATTACTTTGAAGCAACCAGGACAAGTGGTGTCTAAAAAGCAATCTCCTATTTCAAGGGAAGGAAGGAAGGGGTTACAGCCTGTCCTTGAGACCCTGCTAAAGGCAGGGAGTTTTTGGAGCCATGGATGTCTCCCTATAACACTCTTATCTTTCCAGTTAAGAAACCAGATGGAACTTACAGAATGGTGCAGGATTTAAGAATAATAAATGAAATAGTCAAACCAAGGCATCCCACAGTTCTGGATCCCTATACCATCCTGAATCAAATCCCTTCTTCACATCAGTATTATTCAGTACTGGATTTGAAGGATGCTTTCGGGGGTTGTCTGATTCCCGAGGACAGTAAACAGTATTTTGCCTTTGAGTGGGAACAGGAGGAAGGAGGGAAGACTGTAAAACAACAATTGACATGGACAGTCCTCCCGCAGGGATATAAAGAGTCACTGGTTTTATTTGGGCAAGCCTTGCAGAAAATTAAAGAGTTCATTCCACCATTGGGAGTTAGGTTGTTGCAGTATGTGGATGATTTGCTTTTATCAGGGGAACAGGAAAAGGTGGTTGAAGAGGCTACTGTGAAGCTGCTTAAGTTCCTTGCTAAAAAGGGACATAGAGTGTCTTAAAAGAAGGCACAGTTGGTGGAGAAAAAGGTTAAATATTTAGGACACATTTTGACTGGAGGCCTACAGTGTATTTATCCAGAAAAAATACAAGGAATTTTACAAGTACCATTACTCCAGACAAAGAAGGAGTTACAGCAGTTTTTAGGGTTGATGGGGTACTGCAAAGCATGGATTGAGGATTTTTATGTTGTGGCCAGACCTATATGTTATAAATGATCAATAGAAAAGCCAAATTTATCAAAATGCAAAAAAGATTTTATTTTTTTCCGCGACCAAAATACGGTCCTCAAAAACTCCACAGCCAAAGAGACAGCATGGAGCCTGGGATCGGCGCTGAGTGAACCTAGATCTGACCTCTGTTGCATCAGACCTCCCTCTGTTCATGAGTGCTGCTTCTTGTGGAGCTATTTTATACAGTTTTTTATGCTTGAGGCAGAGGTACCCCAATTTCTTTTGTAGCTCTGCATATTCAAGACAATTTCTTTCACTGTGCAGAGCTGGACAATTGCTGTTTCCTGAGTGGTAGCTGGTGTTGATCGCCAGGGAAGTCGCGTATTCAGATGTATTTTTCTGGCGACTTCTGCTATCTCATCCATGGTATCAGTTGGGAAATGATTGTCCTTGGGTGTCTTCCAATCACTCTGCACAGTGGCAATCATCGCACTGGCCAGGTCTATTCATAAGTAAACTGGGTATTGTTCTCCTGCAGCCTTCAGGACTCTCGAGATTCCAAGCAGACATCTGCCTCTGGGCTGCTTGTGGTCAGAGACTCGTTTGGATTTCACAATCTTATAAAATACATTATAACATACAATCTCTATAAGCATGAATTATTTCATAACATATATTACACTATAGATGACACTTTAACCCAAGACAGCCCTAATGTTGTGGTATGGACACCAGAAAGAAAGCAAAGCTTTAGAAAATTAAAAGACAAATTGGTTAATGCCCCAGTCTTAGCTCTTCCAGACTCAGAAAAGGAATTTGAGTTATATGTGGATGTTAAACAGGACCATGCTAAAGGAATTTTGGTACCAGAACATGGGAGAACACAGTGGCCTGTTGCTTATTTTTCTAAGCTTTTTGAGTGGCCAAAGGCTGGCCTCATTGTCTGCAAAACTGTGCAGCCATAGCTTTGATGGTAACTGAGGCCCAAAAACTGACAATAGGAGGATATCTGATTGTAAAGTTTCACATCAAGTTAACCCTTTGTTAAGTGAAAGAGCCTCTAAGTGGATGACCAGCACTCAGTTACTACAGTATTGTAGTGGTTTGGTTTGTCAATTTGAGATTTCACTAATTTTGAGATTTCCCAGCTACTGGAAATCTCAAAAAGGAAATCTCAAATCTCGTTCCTTTCTCTCACTCGAGGGAGGATTGAAGTATTGAAAGGGTTAACATCTCGCCGGCCCCCTGGTTTCAGCCACATGATCTCGTGCTGCAGCAGGGCTGGGGGGAGGGGACTTAATGGTCAGCTCTGCTCCGGTCAGAGCTCTGCAGCCTTCCTCGCCTTCCTGCCTGGCAGCCGGCGGCCAGAACAAGCTTGGAGTCCCCTGGACCCCCGGAGAGGGGCCCGGCCCCCTGCGGCAGAGCCTACCCGGGCCGGCCTGGGCCGGGGCCAAGCTAGGACGGGACCCAGCCGGCACCCCAGAAAGGGGGGCGGAGGGGGACGACGGGCCCGTGGCAGGGCCGCCCGGCCCGGCCCGGCTGAGACAGGGGCTCGGGGCACTACCTTCTTGCTGACCAGAAGAGAAGGAGAACTTTCCCGGGATTTTCGTCTTTAACATGTGTTTTTCACAAAGACACGTTCAGTTTCTCAGTGGTTTAACAGACTGTGAGTTACACAAAAAGCTTTTGCATCACTTCCCTAAATTCCTCCCATGTCAAACTATGACATATATGAATCTTGTTTAATGGAACAGAAGGATTTAGAATTGAGAAGCCAGGAAGGGTTTAACCCAGCCTCCTGTCTGAACGGCCCAAAAGAGGGGGACCAGGAAGAAACCCATGACTGCATTCAGGTGATAGATCTCCAGACCCAGCCTAGGGAAGATTTATGAGACACTCCCTGGCCTGAGGGAGAAAATGTTTATTGATGGGTCTTCAAGGGTGGTAGGAGGGAAGTGATTTACACGACACATTAATGGAAGGGAATTAAAGGAAGGAGGGAGGTTACCGCCCACATGGTCAGCTCAAACAGCGGAGCTGTATGCGCTTATGAGAGCCTGTGAATTATATCGGGACAAGATAGTGAATATTTTTACTGATTCTAAGTATGCATATGGGATGATACATGCATTTGGAAAATTATGGGAAGAAAGAGGTTTATTAATCCTCAGGGGAAAAAACGTTAGCTCTTGAGAGCCTAATTTCTTGCCTATTGGAGGTGGTAAATTTACCAAAAGGGGGGGTGCCAATAATGCATGTTAGGGGACTCCAGGCAGGGTGCTCAGAGCAGGCAATAGGTAACTGACTGGCTGATTGAAATAAACAGGGCCAGGAGACTTCTCCTTTTTAAGGCCTTTATTAAAAGTATTCAGCTCAGGATTGGGCAGCTCGGTGGGGCTGCAGTCTCACGTCGCGTCTCCCAGGGCGACTCAGAGGAGGAGGAGGATATGCGCAGCTCTGTCCACTAGGGGCAGAGCTGGGGAATCACGTCCTCATGGGAGCCTTTAGGGCGTGGTGTTCCCGTCCGATGTTACTCTGACCCGCCCGTCCGCCTCGGTCTCAGCGCTGGGGACGACTCCCGTGGTCAGGGCGAGAGGGACTGCGAAGGTGTTCCGCATCTCTGCAGGCTCAGCACTCGGCTCCTCACGTCCAGACATCACTCCAGTCTCAACTCTTAGGTGGCTCGTTGTTTTTGGGGTTTTCTCAGTACGTTTAGGGCCGTATTCTCCCAAAGCATGCTGGTCCTGGAGTCATTTTGCATAACCCCCCCCCACCCTCTCAGGTGTCTTCATTTTCTGGGGAAAAGTACACCTTAGCCTCGGGCAAGGCTCTGCTAATACAAAAGGAGCGATTAGCCACAACGACCCGTGATTACAATAACAAAACACGCAGAACTTGGTAGCGACAGTGATCTGGCTGCCTTTTTGTAACTTTTTCTCACAAAAAAAAAATTAACAGAATTTTTGTTCATAACACTGATGAAGAAGCTTGGAAAGCTGCACTGTGGCTAGAAATCTCTAAGATCCTCCCTTTTCTCCCAGTAACCCCACCACTGCCAGAGAAACTGTCTTTTCCACCAGAGGAGCTTGAGCTAATTAAAAAGAGTGGGGCAGAGGAAAGAGGGGATAATTGGTTTACAAGGAATGGTAAGCAGTGGATATCAAAAGCTCTGGCCTTACAGATATTAAAACAACTCCATGAAGGGAGTCATTGGGGCTATCGAGGACTGGCAGAAGCCTTCCTCAAAATGTGTGTTGCTGTGGGTCTTTTTACTTTGGCAAAGCAAACTATTAAGGGTTGTTTGATTTGTGCTAAAACCAATAACAGGGTTGCAAAGAAAATTGGCAAGGGAGGAAGGCCTTGGGCTGTATGTCCTTTCCAAAGATGCTGCTTGGACTTTACCAAAATGCCCCGACCAGCAAGGTTTAAATATCTTCTGGTAATAGTATGTCAGCTAACAGGGTGGCCAGAAACATTTCCAACTGTTTCAGCAATTACAGGATCAGTTATTAGTTTTGGAACTAATAATTCCAAAATATGGGATTGTGGAAGCAATAGACTCAGAGAGGGAAACTCATTCTACAGGAAAAATTCTTCAAGGGGTTATGACTGCTTTAGGAATATAATGGAACCTCAATACCCCCTGGCACCCCCAGAGCTCAGGCCGGGTTGAAAGAATGAATGGAGAAATAAAGAAACACCTTTTGAAGCTGGTGATAGAAGCTAACATGCCATGGGTATGGCTCTTGCCACTGGCTTTAGCAAGAATAAGGGCCAGACCAAGAAAACATATTAAATTATCTCCCTTTGAATTGATGTTTGGAATTCCTTACCCTTGTAATTCTCAACGTAGTAGTTGGGTAGAAATAAGTGATGCATATTCAAAATAATATGTGGTCAGGATACTGTCTCTTGTGAAATCTTTTCGACAGGAAGCTCACCTGGCACAGACCCTGCCTTTGGACTTTGCTGTTCATAACATCCAACCAGGAGACTGGGTTCTAGTTAAGGAGCAGAAATAAGCACCACTGATGGTGAAGTGGCGTGGACCTTTGGAAGTGCTAGTGATCACAGAAACAACCATCAAGACAGCTGAACATGGGTGGACCCATCACACTCAGGTCAAGGTGTCTGAAGCCCCAGAGATTTGGACATCTCAGCTGGAGGAGGACAGGAGACCATGAATGACACTCCACAGGAGTGCACCAGAGCAGTAGCCAGTGTGTGGACATTGGGGGAAGCCCTGTGTGCCTACCCACAGACTGCCTGCTGAAATAGTCTGTATGGGCATCCCTCCTTTCACATCTCTAGTCACTGGGGGGCTGATCCTTGCTGTCATGGTTTTCTTTCTTTTAAGTTGTTTCTGAGCCTTCACTTGCCACAGGTGTTATGGAAGACAATGTGAGAATTAGATTAAGAGATTAGATAACACCATTAGAATGCTTTTCTTAATAATCGTACCTTTATATTATCAGTTAGGTTTGGGCCAGAGGTGGGAGAATCATTCTTTACTCCTAGGAGAAGAAGTAGCAAAAGCCTTTAACCTTAGCAATTGTTGGGTCTGTGGAGGGCTGGTAGGATCTGAAGACTGGCCATGGGTGGTCGGTCCAGTCAAACCTAAATGATGGATCAGCACCCTGAGTGAGATCCATAATGGATCAGGATTTTGGAATGAAGAAGGAAGTCCATGGCAGGTTCATTCTTCTGAAAGAGGCATTTACTGTCTAAATAGAACAGGAGGTGGATACGTGGGGAAAAGTGTTTGTGAGTGGATTTTGTCTTTGGGTTTAGATTGTTGGACCCCCAACTGCCCTCCTTAAGACTGTTCCAAATATCAAGGCAGATGGAATCAAACGCATGTTAAGCTCTCTAATGGTAGCTGGGTAAGGTGTTCCTACCATAATTACCGAAGGGATTTTGAAAGCTGTAAAGCAGTGGGGAAGGGCAGGTTTTTTGACCACTTATTTTCAAGCTGCTCCTGAGATAATTCCACAAGTAGGACACATGTTGTCTGTCGCCCCGTTTTTTAAAGTTTTTCTAAGCCTTGTGATGTTTACATTCTTGTAACAAACTTTCTCACACACTTTCTGTAAATAACTCATTGTTTTGCATTCTTTTATGGAGGAGGTGAAATTTGATGGACTATTGTTTTGTCCAGTATCATTGGAGACGTGGCACTTTCACCCTCCAATCCACTGTCACTTTTGGAAATCTATAAATGTTGGAGTCAGAATTAAACTTTGCTCTTTTTTGCCTTGGAAAATCCAGTGTCCGCGTCTTTCTGTTTCGTGTCCTAGAGTGACAGTTGTCCATGACTATCAGTGGAAGTGGCAACACTGGAATGGAACTCGAACCCTTCTTAATAGGTTCTGGTCCAGATCCAACAAAACAGTTGTGAGATGTAACTCTAGGTGGAACCTGAAATAAACAGGGCCAGGAGACTTCTTCTCCTTTATAATGCCTTTATTAAAAGTGATCAGCTCAGGATTGGGCGGCTCGGCAGGGCTGCAGTCCCCGTCGCGTCTCCCAGGGCGACTCAGAGGAGGAGGATATGCGCAGCTCCGTCCACTAGGGGCAGAGCCGGGGGATCCAGTCCTCGTGGGAGCCTTAGGGCGTGATGTACCCGTCAGATGTTTGCTCCTGTGACCTTCCCAGGTGGCTAGTGCCGGCGTGTGGACCACTCCCTGCTCAGGGCGAGAGGGGCTCCGCATCTCTGCAGGCTCAGCCATCAGCTCCTCATGTCCAGACATCATTTTAGTCTCTCAATTCTTATTTGGCTTGTTGTTTTTGGGGTTTTCTCGTTGCATTTCGAGTCAGGGTCCCACAAAGCATTCTGGACTTTGGAGTCACTTTGCATAACCCCCCCCCCACCCTCTCAGGTGTCTTCCCTATGTTGTAAGAGAGCACAGCCTCGGGGGAAGGGTCCACCGCACCCAGCCAGGCTTTTTACTAATACAAAAGAAGAGATAAGCCTCAACAACCCGGTATTACAATAACAAAGCACTAAGTATCCTGGCAGAGACCGACCCGCGGCGTCCCTGCAACTCCCTCCCACAAAAAAAACATTAACTGAATTTTTGTTCATAACAGAAACCTCATGTGGGAGCTTGGAAATACAAGTACTGTGATTCTTATGATGGGGCAACTATTGTTGGAGGACCATTAGGCCCAGGAAGCAAATTGTGTTTTGACTCAGCAATTGATGGTGAAAATTGGGAAGGCCCCTTTGGTAACAGGACCTGGGCCTTTAAAGGGCATTATTGGATTTGTGGACAACATGCTTATCACAGGTTACCACCAAACTGGTCAGGAATATGTTATGGAGGGTATATTATACTGTTCTTTTTGCTACCACAACTTCAGGGAAATCAGTTAGGAATCAAGGTATATGACCATCTAATTAGAGAAAAGTGGTCAATTGATAGATCTCTGGCTGGAGGGAGCTCCCAAAAGTGGGGAAAAGGTGAATCCTTTTCTTCCTGAGAAGCTGAGAGGCTCCAGGAACAAAATGTAAACAATGGTTATCTGCTGCTGTGGAATGCATCAGGTGGATTTTTGATTGACCCATCTTGGATGTTTATAATTAATGGCGAATCAAGGCCGAGCAGTCTCGGACTATGTCCGAGACAGCTGCCTTTTCTTATCATTCTTTTCTATTCTATTCTTAGCTTAGCTAGCCTTCTGAGATGAAGCTTTTCCTTCTATTCTTTAGTACAGTTATAATGTAATATATATATAATAAAATAATAAATCAAGCCTTCTGAAACATGGAGTCAAATCCTCGTCTCTTCCCTCATCCTGAAAACCCCTGTGACCACTGTCACATTAAACGAATGCTTTTTTTCCTCTTATGTGCTGTAGAAACTCTCATCTTTTTACCATGTATGATTCCTTGCTTAGTGCAACTTATTCAACATGTGATCCAGGGGAGGCAGGTAGTAGCCATGCCTACAGATCCAGAAATAGCTACAAAAGGACAGAAAAATTATGTCCCTGCAAATAATTGCAAAACCAAAAAGGACTCAGGAACAGGAAATTAAGTCAATGATAACTAAAGTTTGTAAAGACAATTATTGAAAAATAAGAAGAGAGACTGAAAGGAATGAGGAGGTGTCTTTACAAACAAACTGTGGGCCTGATGGTAGATAAGGCCAGATACTGAGACATGAATGAAGCAGTGGGAGGAACCATAAATTTCATAGGAATTCCACTAATTGACACAGACTGTTACTTACTCAAGACTGTGCTAAATCTCTTGATTTAGAGAAAAAGAACAGAGACACAAGGAAAAAGAAAGGGGGGGTTCACATTAAAAAGAGGTCTGTATTAAGCAATTTGTGAAGTCTGTACCTCTCAAGTACCTCAGCCAATGGGGAAAGAGAGAGGGGCATGCAGATGGGAAATTAAGATAAAAAGGAGTCTGCATTGTCTAACAATTTGAGAGACCCCAGGGGAAATGCCCATGACCTCTCCCTTTATTAGAATGAAGTTACAGGACTCCTCTGTCTCCTTTTTGGACATAAACCTCTGGTGTTGGTGGATTAATTTTCCTGACACTTGGGCACCCCTCGCTCTGTCCATTTTCTGGAAGCAGGGTCTCAAAGAGACAGTAACAATTTTGAGCACAGATATATGTTGCAGTAGAGATGGACATGACACTCCAAGTTTCAAGTGGCAATAGTGATATTTAAGGTTCACAGATCATATTTATATGGTTTTCAAAAACTGTGTAGTCGATCCCAATTGGCTAGTAACTTGTTGCCACCCAGTTCACTGGCGAATAGCTGCCTGCATACGTGCTTTCCAAAGATTGGCCAGCATCCATTCCTTGCAGTTAAATCCTCCCACTTTTCAGTGTTTTCTTCCTTAAAGATGTTTACTTCCTTTTCTCATGGATACAGGCTGATCAAGTCAAGGTCAAGGTTACTTGCATCTGTGAGGCCTTCAGGCCAGCTGTTAGCCTTCACAGATAGATATGGAATACAATAATATTTTGAGTTACCCAAGACACAAGTCTACTTCTTTCTTGTGCTGAGGATACCAGAGCTGTACGTGGTACTCCAGGTGTGGTCTCACAAGGGCAGAGTAGAGAGGGAGAATCACCTCCCCTGACCTGCTGGCCAGGCCTCTTTTGATGCGGCCCAAGATATGGTTAGCTTTCTGGGCTACAAGTGCGCACTGGTGGCTCAGGTCCAGCTTTTCATCCACAAGGACCCCCAAGTCCTTCTCCACAGGGCTGCTCCATAGGAGTTCATCTCCCTGTCTGTACTAATGTCTGGGATTGCCCAAACCCCAGTGCAGCACCTTGCACTTAGACTTGTTGAACTTAGTGAGGTTCCCATGGGCCCACTTCTCAAGTTTAACCAGATGCCTCTGGCTGGCATCCTTTCCTTCTGTTGTGTCAGGTGCACCGCTCAGCTTCGTGTCATCTGCAAACTTGCTGAGGGTGCATTTAATTCCACTGTTTATGTAACTGATTAAGGTATTAAAGAGCACCAGTCCTAAAACAGAGCTCTGAGGGACACCATTTATCACTGGCCTCCACCTGGACATAGAATCATTGACCACAAGTCTCTGGCTTTGCATGCCAATTCCTCATTGTGAGAGACTGGACTTTTATGGGTTAATGACTCAAAACATTCCTTAGTTGGTGAAGGAGCCAGGGTGCTTTGTGGAGCTGTGTTTGGAGGTGAGGCAGCCAAGCTTTTGGGTGTGTAATGGCTAAACGTCCAAGACAGAGGGTGAACATGGGCTATGGCTGAGATAAGAGAAGAACCTCTGGAGACAGGATGAAGCCTCTTGCCATGCTAAATTGCCCTTCCTTGTACAAACCACTGGGTTATAAAACTTCCTTCCCTTCCCCCCCCACCAAGGTCTGATGGGGCATCCCTGGCTCAAATGCCTCAGAGACAACTGGCATGTCTTAGAAGGTGTCATAAACAATCAAAGACATTCAAAGTGCCCCCTGACTAATTTCTGAGGCCTTTAACCAGAGGACTGAAAGCTCCCCACCTGATGGGAGGTACCTGAGTGTTCCCTAGCCTCACCTAGTGTACACCTAGCCTCAGTGTATTTTAACCCATCGGACTTTGTGTTTTGTAGGCTTCTCACCCTCCCCCCCCCTTGTGAAAGACCATCACTTCAACCACAGGACATCTAAGCTGCAACAATCAAGACTCATCCAAGGTCAACAGGGTGATGAAGTTTTCACACTCTTGTTCTATCTCTCTTTCTTTTCCCTTATATGTGTCCTTGGGTTATATTTTTGTGCTTTGATATTGTAATGCTTTCATATTGTTATAAACAATAATAATCATCATCATCATAATAATCAAAATGGCGACATACCTGCTTTCCTTTGTGTGGTGGTTTGACCAGGAAGAAGTGGGAATTCTGGGAGGCTGTGGTCAAACCAATGGGTGCTCGGATTTTGATACTGGCACCTGGTGTAGCCAGTGGGGTTTGGACACACCTCTGAGAACACACAGGGGTTAAAAGCAGAGCTTCGGCCCTGGGAGGCTCTCTTGGGACTTTGAGGGAAAGAGGTCGGATCGTCCTCCCTCGTCCAGCTGCTGCTGGGCAGGGGAGGGGCAGCCATGTGGTAGGCCTGGGCCTGGACAGAGATGGGGGGTGAGGAGGCCCTTGAGGATGGAAGGGTGGAGGAGCCCCAGGAGGCATCGGGCAGCCCCCCCCACCCCCCCCAGCCCTCCCAGAAGAGAGAGAGAGAGGCAGAGCCGGCAACGACAGAATGTGATAGCAGCCGGCCAAAGAGGAGGGGGGGGGAGTGCAGCGAGAAGGTGCCCGGCCGGAGCAGCAGCGAGTGTGGGAGTGCCGGAGTTCTGGGACAGGCAGAGACTGAAATTTTTAACCCCTTTCTTTCATGATTGGGACCTTGCAAAAATGCTGATCCTCCTCGGAGCTGAATAAGAAGAGAGATAAGAGATGAGATAACAAGGACCTGGCCCGAGGGAAATGGAGAAGACTGGCTGAGTGGGGAGAGAGATTATTGGAGTGGCCTTTTGGCTGGACTATTCTTGTGTGGCCATAGACTGAACCAGTTTTATTCCTGTGACACAGAGACTGCATTTAGGGGGAGGCAGTGCCTCAGAACCAGGAGGGTTCAGTGTGGGTACCGCTCGGCCCCAGGGGGTGAGAAAAATGGGGGGGACAGATGTCCCAAAGCAGAGACTGTGCATTTTTTTGGAGTGAGAAAAGGCATCCTTAAAAGACAACCCTAAAAGCAGCTCTGGTCCATGCACAGTGGTGAGAACACTGGGCATGGAAGGAAGACGTCACAAATGGCAAAAGGACTTTCCGGGCGGTGCTGAGTGACATGGAAGAACACGAAGTTTCAGCGTGTTTCCAGGGGAAGCCTATGGTGCAAGAAGGACTCCTCTCCTCTTCATGGACTTAAGTTTGAGTATTCTAAAGGGTGGTGCCAGACTGGGCAGTTGGTGATTTGGGAGAATGTATCGGATTGGGAAATTTTGGTGGTGGGGAGGAGGAAAGTGCTTTTTGTAAGGTTTTCAATTTTTCCCTTATAGTTTTTTCCTATTTTTCTTGTAGTTTAGGTAATAAAGTGTTCTTTATGTTTAAGCTGGAGCCTGCTTTGCTTATTCCTGGTCACATCTCACAGCAGACACCAGGGAGAGGGTATTCTCATGGGGGCACTGGCTCTGTGCCAGGCCCAAACCATGACACTTTGCAACCATATAAACCCTATAAAAAAACCCCTATATACATATATATGTAATAATCATCCAGTATTGTTTCACGCTAATCCACCACAAGAGATCTATTAAAAGGAACCTGGGTTATTCTCATCTTCTGGGATGGGTCATAACATACATCCACCAAATAGTCCACCCTTTGAATCCATGTGTCTCCAATTTGGAAAGAAGGATGTCATATGAGACTGTATTACAGGCCTTACAAAAGTCTAGGTAGTTGACATGGGTCATTGTTGCGGTGTGTTGTAATGTCCTGTTTTAGACTTCCGAGTCCCTTCCCAGGTATGCCTATATCTCTCTCCCTTCCCCCTCGCCCCCTTGCTGAGTGAGTCCTGTCAATCAGGCTTAACATTCCAGGAAGGCCGTCGTGTGGTTGGTCAGGTTCAAAAGATGCCCCTATGCCCAGAGGTCATTGGCCTGTCTAGGTGTCATCCTCCCCTGAGACCCTGCCCCTCTCACCTGGTTGGTAGCTGACCTGCCCCTTCCCTCCCCCTCCCCTGGGAGCTTAAAAGGTGAATCAAGCCATGCGGTCGGGATTCTGTTGGAGCTGTTACTGACATTCAGACCTCTGTAACCATGGAATAAAGCTCTGGATATAAACCCTCCAGCAGAATCCATCTCCTTTTCCTCCTCACCATCGCCTGAATCCTTCCCTCCTGAGGTAAATGGAGTTCCTACCAAGCCTGGACTTGTTCAGCTGCCCAGCTGCAATCTCCAGCAAGCTAAAGGTGTCTCTGGGGTGATACACCACAGTTGCCGCCTTTGGCCTAGCAGCAAGGGTCAGACTGGCCCAGGCACAATCTACCGGGTAATATTGGGATTCCTATTCCAATAGGTTGTTCTTTCCTTTTTGACTGTTGCAGACACTCAGTCATAGAAGACCACCAGACTGGTCAGGCACATTTTGTCCTTAGTAAGCTATGCTGGCTGTCTCCGATCACCTCATTGTCTTGCATGTGCCTTAACATTGCTTCCATGAGGGTCTGCTCCATGATCTTCCCAGGCACAGAGATGAGACACCAGTCTGTAATTCCCCAATTCTTCCTTTCTACCCTTTCTAAAATAAGAGTGATGTTTCCCTTTTCCCAGTCACTGAGAATTTCCCCTGACCATCATGGCTTTTTAAATATGATGGAGAGTGTCTTGGCAACAATATCATCCAGTTCCCTCAGGACCCTGTGATGCATCTCATCAGACTCTATAGAAAAGTGGTCTCAAACCATCCCTTCCGTTACAGTGGGAAGGACTTTGCTCCTCCAGCCCCCACCTGGAGGTTCAGGGATTTGAGATAAGTGGGAAGACTGATTGCCAGTGAAGACTGAGGACAAGAACTTATTGAGTATCTCAGTCTTCCCTGTATCTTTTGATACCAGTTCTCTCTTCTCATTTATCAGAGGGGGTATGTCGCTGTTGAGATGGTCATAACAAACAGAAGAACACCATGTATTTGAGAAGGCTTCTCTGTTTAATTTAGCAGCATGCTGTCTTTTATACCTTCTCACAAAGTTTATACCTATTCATTGGCTACAATAGATCAACATAATGTTCATTGGTGCAAGGCGGTCTCCACCACTGTTTTCCACCAAGGAGGGGACTGCAGGGCCCTCGTTTATCTTTTCTTCTCCTCCGTTTCCATGCCAACGACCTTGGTAGAACTCCTTTCAGGGGCAAAGATGACTCTTATCAGCTTCTCTTCTTCAACTAACTCTCTCTGGCTAACAGACCAGCTGTCATCCGCTTCCACAGGGATACACTTGCCTTGGCCTTTCTTTTCTGACCTATGTACTTACAGATCCCCTTCTTGTTATTCTTTCACATGCCTTTCCAAGTCCTGTTACATCCGGCTTTCCTAACCCCCTTCCTACACATCTGAACCGTATCCCAATATTCTCCCCAGGTCACTGGTCCCTGCTTCCACTGGCTGTGCATTTCCTTCTTACTCCTCAGTTTGGGGAGCAGATCCTTGCTCAACCATGCTGGTTTTCATTCTTCCCTGCTTGATTTCCTACACACTGGGATGGAGAGCTCTTGCACTCTAACAAAAGCGGCCTTAAAGAGTTGTCAGCTCTGGTCAGCAACTCTGTCCCTAAGGACAGTTACCCAGGGGTTGTAATTCACCAACTCCTTAAACATCAGAGAGTTAGCTCTTCCAAAGCTCAGGGTCCTAGTTTGTCCTCACCAGGCTCTTTGAGATCACAAACTCAACCAGGGCATGGTTGCTTGTCATGGTTTGAGCCTGGCACAGAGCCAGTGCCCCCATGAAAATGCCCTCACCCTGGTGTCTGCTGTGAGATGTGACCAGGAATAAGCAAAACAGGCTTCAGCTTAAACATAAAGAACACTTTATTACCTAAACTACAGGAAAATAGGAAAAAAACTATAAGGAAAAGAAAAAAAAAATTGAAAACCTTTCAAAAAACACTTTCCTCCTCCCCACCACCAGAATTTCCCAATCCGAAACATTCTCCCAAATCGCCAACTGCCCAGCCTAGCACCACCCTTTAGAATACTCAGACTTCAGTCCATGAAGAGGAGAGGAGTCCTTCTTGCACCATAGGCTTCCCCTGGAAACACGCTGAAACCTCATGTGCTTCCAATGTCACTCGGCACCGTCCGGAAAAGTCCTTTTGCCGCTTGTGACATCTTCCTTTCATGCCCAGTGCTCTCACCACTGTGCATGGACCAGAGCTGCTTCTAGGGCTATCTTTTAAGGATGCCTTGTTTCACTCCAAAAAGGCACAGTCTCTGCTTTGGGACATCTGTCCCCCCCATATTTTTCCAACCCCCTGGGGCCGAGGGGTCCCCACGATGAACCCTCCTGGTTCTGAGGCACTTCTTCCCCCCCAGGTGCAGTCTCTGTGTCACAGGAACAAACTGAGTCCATGGCCACAAGAAAAGTCCAGCCAAAAGGCCACTCCAATCATCTCTCCCCACTCAATCATCTCCACATCTTTCGGGCCAGGTCCTTGTCTCATCTCATCTCCTATTTCCCTTCTTATTCAGCTCTGAGGAGGATCAGCATTTTTGCAAGGCCCCAATCATGAAAGAAAGGGGTTAAAACTTCAGTCTCTGTCTGTCCCGGAGCACTCTGGCACTCCCACACACGCTGCTGCTGCTCTGGCCGGGCTGCACTCTCCCCCCCCTTCTCCTCCTGGGCCGGCTGCTATCACATTCAGACGCCGGCTCTTCTCTCTCTCCCTCCTGGGGGGGGAATGGCTGCCTGATGGCTGTCTCTTGGGGCTGCTCCTCCACCCTTCCATCCTCGAGGGCCTTCTCACCCCCATCTCTGTCCAGGCCCCGGGCCTACCGCATGGCTGCCCCTCCCCCGCCCAGCAGCAGCGGCTGGACAGGGGAGGGAGATCTGACCTCTTCGCCTCGACGTCCCAAGAGGCCTCTCAGGGCCGAAGCTCTGCTTTTTAACCCCTGTGTATTCTCGGAGGTGTGTCCAAACCCCACTGGCCACACCAGGTGCCAATATCAAACTCCGAACATCCATTGGTTTGACCACAGCCTCCCAGAATTCCCACTTCTTCCTGGTCAAACCACCACATTGCTACATCCCAGTCTGCCTCCAGTCTTAATTTCTCTGATGAGCTCATCTGCACTGGTGAGCACCAGATCCATTAATGTTTCTTCTCTGGTTGCTTTGTCTAAATATAAATGGTCTTCTTATCAGTCTTAGTAACTTAAGACAGGAAAGCGAATTTTACTACTGCCCTTTTTTAATCCATCAGACACCATATATTGTGACAGACTTTCATACCTCTAAAGCAATATAGTGATTCATTGGCTGTGCCGCATAAGGCTATAATCTGAAAGAAAGCAAATGAAGGAAACAATACCTTACTTCAATGCAGAAGTAAGCCAATATAATGAAATGAACTTTCAAATCACATCCCTATGTTTACTTTTCTACTTTCAATTTTTTTCCTCTTTTTCCCTTTAGAATTCAAAGTAATTCAAAGAAGGTAACAATCTTTCCTTAATCCCTTCACTGTTGTGGTGGGTTGACCCCAGCCAGCAGCCAAACATCCACCCTACCTCTCACTCACTCCCCTCTCCTGGGGGATGAAAGAAGTAGAAGGAAGGCAAAAAGATTAATGGATGGAGTTGATGACAATTTAATGTGTAAAGCAAAAGCTCCTTGGGCAAGGAAAGCAAAAAGAGCAATTCATTCTCTACTTCCCAACAGCAGGCAGATGTCCAGCCACTGCCTGGGCAGCAGAACCACAGCACATATAGTTGTTGCATGGGGAGACAAACACCACAATCATGAACATCCTCCCTTCCTCCTCCTTTCACTGAGCTTTTATTGCTGGGCACATCATATGGAATGGAATATCACTTTGGTCAGTTTGGGTCAGTGATCCTGGCTATTCCCCCTACTAATCTCTGGCCCATCCCTAGCCTAGCCAGGGCAGGGGGAAGAGAAAAACCTTGAGACTGTGGGAGCACTGTTCAGCAGTAGCCAAAACATTGGTGTGTTATCAACACTGTTTTTGGCACAAATTCAAAACACAGCATCGTACATGCTGTTATGAAGGAAGTTCACCCAGTCCAACTGTGTTTCTTTTGTTTAATGTCTTATTCAAACCTTTTAATGCTCAAAAACATTCTACTTCCTTTATGTTTGTATTTCCTTTTATATCTTATACCACCAACAATGCCAAATATAAAGCTTGTTTTCCTCCAACAAACCCCTTTCATCTACCTGAAATGCCTTCCCAGAATGCACCTGAAAAACCACTATCCATTTGCAGTGGTTTAGGAATGGTACCCCCCAATTTATTTGTCCCACTGAGCTCTCAAAACCCTCCCTCACTGTTACAAATGGAAGAGGGAAGACAGACAAATCCTTGCATTTCCAGGTTTCTGGAAGCAGATAGCAGTTTTATTGAGGTGGCCACCACCCCAACACCCACTCTCACTCGTGAGTTCTTAATAATGACCAATCAGGCCTACTACAACATGAATTATTTATTGAGGAGATAAAGGAAAACAGACATAAGACTTAAAAATACTTACTACACAGGAAAAACAAAAATAACTACTAGTAGATAAAGATACAGTGCATGATTATAGTGGTACCTGTGTTACAGATAGCAAAGAAATAGTATAGATTAGGATTAGGAATCAATGTCACTTACCAAAGAATTATAGCCATGTGCAGAGAATCTCCTTAATTTCTCTCAGTCCCAGGGAAGTAACTCGATGCAAACATCTTAACATCGAGGAGAACTCTTGTGGGTTAGGATCTTTCCTTTTGTTTCTTTTTCCTCACGGAATTTTGTCCCATGAATTGCTAGGAAACAGTATCGAGTGGGTACTTAAAAGCAACAAAAGAAGTGGCCAAGATCAGGGGAGAGGGACATCTGGCCATACTTCTCTTATGTGAGAGTTTCTCTTGGAGGGGCAGAGATACTGGGAGATTTGGGCTGGTAAAAGATGGGGCTGGGGCAGCTGCAAGCTCTCTCTCTCTCTCTTTCGGTTTTGGAGGAGGACGGTCGGATCTGCTGCTTGGGTATGAGAAGTGAAGCCCACTCAGTTGAATTTTTAAAAATTGAATAAAGGACAATGTTAAAATAGGTTAGAAACTGTTGCAAAATAGTTGATAGATCGTTAAGCATGTACTGTTAGTTTGGTTATTATATTGTAAAAGGGGTTAAAAAGGTAGTTATAAGAAACACGGTACTCAACGTACCATAACACACCTAAGTAAAGTGCGCTACCCCTGAAGCTGAATGAGCCAGCCTGGACAGAATTGTAATGGGCCAATCAAGCGCCTTAAACCATCATGCAAATGAAGGATCCAAAATGAAAACAATCTAAAGGGACAAAAAAACAGGATAAAAAGGGTCTTCTGACCCACTGAATCAGTGCCGCTCCATCTGAGACATCGGGGAGATCACTACATCTCTGCTCAAGAAGATCCAGCGCCGTAGTTGCAGCATCCTTGACGGGACCGCTCCTGTTCGCCTGCGGTCCCCTTGCTTTAGGCCTTTCTTTTTCTTATAATAAATGCTGAAATAACTTTAGTACTGGGAGCCTGCTCTCATTTTTATCAGACAATAGGGGACAAAAATCAATAAAGCAAAAGTAACAGCACTGGGTGCGTAGCTGTAGCCAGAGACACGCCAGCTAAAAATAGCAACTCTTCTTATATACCTGTCATGGTTTGACCAAGAAAGAGTGAGAATTCTGAGAAGCTGTGGTCAAACCAATGAAAGTTTTGCGTTTCATACTGACACCTGGTGTAGCCAGTGGAGTTTAGACACACCTCCGAGAATACACAGGAGTTAAAAGCAAAGCACTGCCCTGGCACTTCCTCTTTTAGACATCGTCGGGCGAAAAGGTCAAATCTCTTCCCCGCCCGGCCCGCTGCTGCTGGGCGGGGGAGAGGCCAGCCATGCGGTAGACCTAGAGCCTGAACAGAAGTGAGGGTTGAGGGGGCTTTCAAAGATGAAAGGGTGGAGGAGCCCCAAGAGACATCGAGACATCAGGCAGCCAGCCCCCCCCCTCCCCCCAGGAGAGCAGCCAGCCAGGAAGAAAAGGAGAGAGACTGCCCGGCCGGAGCGGCAGCGTGTGGGCAGCGTGCGTGAGAGTCGCTCCGGGACCGACAGCAGAGACTGAAAACTTTTAACCCTTTCTTGCATGATTAGGGCCTTACAAAAATGCTAATCCTCCTCGAAGCTGAATAAGAAGGGAGATGAGAGATGAGATGACTTAGCCCGGAGATTGTAGAAATGATTAGATGGAGAGAGATGATTTAGAGTAGCCTTTTGGCTGGACTTTTTCTTGTAGCCATAGACTCAGTTGTTCCTGTGACACAGACTGCATTTAGGGAGAAGCAGTGCCTCAAAACCAGGAAAGTTCATTCGTGAAGACCCCCCGGCCCCAGAAAGTTAGAAAAATATGGAGAAGACAGTTGTCCCAAAAGCAGAGACTGTGCCTTTTTAGAGTAAGACAAAGCATCCTTGAAAGACCACCCTAAAAGCAGCTCTAGCCATGTCTCAGTAGTGAGAGCACTGAACATAGAAGGAACATGTCACAAACAGCAAAAAGACTTTTTTTCCCGGGGCAGTGCCGAAGTGACAGAAAAACACACGAGGTTCTCAGTGTGTCTCCACGAGAAGCCTATAGAACGAGAAAGACTCCTTTCCTCTTCATGAACTGCAGTTTGAGTATACTAAAGTGTCGTGCCGAGCTAAGCAGTTGGTGTTTTTTGAGAGAATGTATTGGATTGAGAAAGTCAGAGAGTGAAGAAGAAGAAAAGTAGTTTTTGTAAAGTTTTCAATTTTTTTCTTTTCCTTATAGTCTTTCCCTATTTTCCTGTAGTTTAAGTAATAAAGTAGTCTTTATGTTTAAGTTAGAGCCTGTTTTGCTTATTCCTAGTCACATCTCACAGCAGACACCAAGGTGAAGCATTTTCATAGAGAGCACTAGCTCTGTGCCAAGCTCAAACCATGACAATACCCTTTCTATTGCATTGGTCAAATACATATTCATAAACAATTATACATATTGAAACATTTCTTTTAACTAGTTTTCATATTCCAGGAACTTTTTAGCATGGCCCCTCCTGTGATCCGCCTTTTTAGAGCATGTGCAGTTATCTTGGTTGTGGTTTTGAGGGTCATGTGTCACCTCCCCTCCCCACATTGGCCCCCTGTTCTGTGGTTTCAGCAGGTGACAGTTGTTGATAGTCAAAGTGTCAGTAGCAGAGGTCGTAATGTTATCTGACCACACAGACGTTTTAGCTATTTCAGTTATTGCAAGTTCACCACAAGTACTCCAAATAAACATCAGCTACTTCACAAATATGTCTGAGTTATTTTAATTATTGCCAGTTAGGTAAGAAAATAAAAGCATTAGTTATTATTTCACAACTATAGCTACTTCTGCAAAAGTTAACATTATATTATAATGCACAAGACATAGCATTGTAATACATGTTATGAAAAAAATCATGCTTAAAGAGAGAATGTATTTTATAAGACTGTAAAATCCAAATGAGTCTCTGATCACAAGCAGCCCAGAGGCAGATGTCTACTTCAGAATTTCGAAATTCCTGAAGGAATAGACCTGGCCAGCGTGATGATTGTCGCTCTCCAGAGTGATCGGAAGACGCCCAAGAGTGATCATGGCCCAACTGATACCATCGATCGAGATAGTAGTCACCAGAAAAATGCATCTGAATATGCGACTTCCCCTGATGCGATCAACACTGGCCACTGCTCAGGAAACAGCGATTGTCCAGCTCTGCACAGTGAAAGAAACTTTCATGCATATGCAGAATTACAAAAGAAATTGGGGCACCTCTGTCTCAGACATAAAAAGCTGTATAAAATAGCCTCGCTGGAAAACGGCATTCATGAAAAGAGGGAGATCCAGTGCGATAGAAGTTAGATCTAGGTTCACCCAGCGCCGATGCTGGGCTCGACACTGTCTCTTTGGCTGTGGGTTTTTGAGGACCGTATTCTGGTTGCAGAAAAATAAAAACTTTTCGCATTTTGATAATTTGGGTTTTCGATTGATTATTTATAACAGCATCTACTTTATATTTGCAAAAGCCAAAACTATAATATGTGTTTATCACATCGAGGGAGGGAATTCACTGTCACCACTGTAGCCCAACCTGGTCCTGCTTCTTCTGCTGTGCGGTGAGCCTCTGCTTGTGAGAGCAGCCACTGAACTGGGACCTTATTAACACCTTATCTCATTAAAAGAGGGACTTTTCACCACCTGCTTGGGTCCCGGGTAGCCTGAGCCCACCTTTTCCTGCCCTGCTCGGAGCAGGGCCGCCACTGCCCTGCCACTGCCGCTTCTTCGGCACTACTCTGGGTTTTCACTACACTCCAGCCCTGCACCCTCTGCCTGCTACAGCTGCGGAGCGTCTGATACATCTCATCCACCACCCCAGGATTTTTGTATTTTGCTCATTCCTGCCATTGCAGCTTCCTGCTTTCGAGAGTCCTACTGGGGCACTGGGATCAGCAGCCCCTGGGAGGTTTGTAAAGCAAGCCTTTCTCCCTTTCCTTCCCATCTTGGTGAAGTCTGCCATTACCATGTGGTCCCCGAGCTCGCACCGGAGCGCCCCCTGCAGCCGTGCGGGAATCATGACCTGCCCACCGGGAGCCTGCCAGCGCCCCTGCCGGCTGTTACCATAACTAAACCAAAGGGGAAAGTGCCTGCAGCCAAGAAGGCCGTTACTGGATTTCTAGTTCTGTTTGTTGTTGCTGCCATAGTTATTGTTGTTTGTTTGCCTTGTTATATATACTAGAAAAGAACTGTTATTCCTGTTCTCATATTTTTGCCTGAAAGACCCTTAATTTCAAAATTACAATAATAATTCAGAGGGAAGGGGGTTATATTTTCCATTCCAAGGGAAGTTCCTGCCTTCCTTAGCAGACACCTGTCTTTTCAAACCAAGACAGGTTTTGGTGCCCAATGTGGGACCTGAGGGCATTGAGAGGAAAGGGTGAAAAAGGAATAACAGTTTCTGGGTAACGTAACTTTTGTGTGCTGAATATAGAAACCTTGTTAGGCAGCACCATGTGGTCTAGCTTACCCTGGTTCAGGTGGCACCTGGTCACAGCTATATTTCTCCCATTTGCAGCTCTATCTAAGCATGGGTCCTGTGACTAAAGCTACTGTGGCTGTTAACCAATGTGCACTATGGGTCATTAAGGTGAGGAATTTGTGGAATTTTAACTTCCTCTGGAAGGCAGGCACATGGATACAGGGCTTTCACATACTAACTGTATGTTTTTAGGGTTACGTTAACAATGATACCTTTTGTAAGGAAATAACACCAGGGGAAGTTTTTTCCCAACCCTTCAACCACTTCTTTGAGCCTACTCCACCAGCTTTTGGAGGGTTTAAATTTCCTCTAGATACTAACCAAGTGTTGCTAATAGGCCTAGTCTATTTAGCATTCAGAGATAAGGTGAGGTTGACTCAGATAACCTCCCAGACACCTACCCCAGAGACTAGGGATGCTGCCCCAGAACCTGACCTTGCCCCACTTCTTGACCCTGCCCAACAGCCCAATTCGGAAATGAACCATCCGGACTGGATGGAGGTATTGGTGGAGAAGATGAGCCATATGTTGAGGGAATGCACCTCCCTAGCTGGTGGCAAACACTGTACCTGCCTCAAAGAGGGAGAGTCTGATGGTGCAGCAGTGGAACCCATGGATGTTAAAACCATCTGGGTTCCAGCTGAACCACAAGGGCAGTCACAGCCAGCAGCAGTCGCCCCTTTTCAGAGCAGGAAGTATAAAACCAAATCAGTGTACTCAGTTAATGATGAGGGGGAACCAGGGCCCTCACAACCAGCAGGGGAGCTGGAGACTGAAATCATCACCAAGTCCTTGTTGTACTACACTCTCCGTAATCTGCGAAATGACATTGTGCCACGGAGGCACAAGGCTTGTGCAACCTGGTTATTTTGGGTTTGGGACCTTACGGGTACAGGCGTGCAACTGGATAGTGGCAATATGGAGAATCCTCAGGATCTTTCCCCCTCAGGGAATTCCCCAGAGCCCTTCCCTGGAGACACCCACCATAGAATTTTCCCCACCTGGGTGGACAGAAAGGTCTTCCTCATGGACTCTTGAATAACAGCGATCCATCCCAGTTCCTTTCCCCATATGTCCCAACTTCCCCTGGTTTCTCCTTTCCCTTTTTCATCATTAGTTGTGGTACCCCTGGTAGCCAGTCCCTTCTTCCCTGAAAGCCAATCCCCTTTGCCCTGCCCCTTGGTACTTCCCCCATAGCCTCCGCTACTTAACCCTTGTGCAGAGCACGTGGTGTGTCTTTTGTCTCTAGTTCCCTTTTGGTGTGTTGAAATAAACCTCGCTGGAACTGACCGCATAAAAGGCCCTTCTGCCTCTCCTTGCTGAGCTTGCCATGGTGAGTGTGGTGTGTGTGGACTTGACTGCCTTGCCTGAATGTTTACCCAAGCAGTATTTCCACAGGAGATGCTTATTGGGATATAGGTAGCAGCAGCCACCATCTAAACCCCCACACTGCTACAATTGGTGCACCAACAGGGCAGATAATAAATCAGATAATAGATACAATTAGTACTGCACATGAAAAATAAAATGGTGATTTAAAGCAATGCCTTATCAATTTCTTCAATATTGTACTATTACTTAGAGTCTGTAGTAATTGGCAAGCTTTATTTTTTAAAGCGAGGGCTTGGAAAATCATTTTTGGGTAACATTTCTAAGTTCACCTTAAAAGGAGGTTTAGCTGTTATAAGTCTAAATTTGCTAAGTCAGAATTACTTGAATATAATTTTGGTGCAGAAAAATTTCTCTATTAGTTAAGGCCAGGACTTGGCAAGGGTTCAGGCTTTTAACTGGAAGAGTCTTTTTAATATATTTTATAAACCTCTTAGTAAGAGGAGTTAGAAAAATAGTATATGTCTTATAAATAGTCATACAACAATAAGTGAAGGTTTGTAAAGTAGCTGGCTTTCTCATTTGTCATTAGTTAGTCAATGGTACCATAGAGAAATAGCAAATGAATGAAGTAATGCTTGTTATAAAAAGTCAGTGAATTCACATCACAAAATCAACAGCATAATCAATGTTACTTAATATATCAGTAGAAATTGTCTTAAGAAATTGAGGTTATATTTTCCTAGACATATATGGCATTAAAGCAAAAAAGTAAAAGAAAGCATTAAATAACTCATAACTAATTACAGTCATAATATGGAGACTCATTCTTCAGCACTACATATAAAAAATAAAATAGCGAAAATTGTTCTTATTTGTATCATAAAATAGAGTTATCTTGTAATTTAAATGGGCACATTTTGACAAAAATTCATTCAACCTTTATGTCATTCACTTTTATAGCAAAGGAATTGTATCCTATGAAATAAACAGGGCCAGGAGACTTCTTCTCCTTTTTAATGCCTTTATTAAAAGTGATCAGCTCAGGATTGGGCGGCTCGGCAGGGCTGCAGTCCCCGTCGCGTCTCCCAGGGCGACTCAGAGGAGGAGGATATGCGCAGCTCTGTCCACTAGGGGCAGAGCCGGGGGATCCAGTCCTCGTGGGAGCCTTAGGGCGTGATGTACCCGTCAGATGTTGGTCCTCTCAGCCTCGTCGACCGCCTGGTCCCGGCGTTGGGACGACTCTTTGCTCAGGGCGAGAGGGGCTCCGCATCTCCGCAGGCTCAGCAATCGGCTCCTCATGCCCAGACACCACTTTAGTCTCTCAATTCTTATTTGGCTCGTTGTTTTTGGGGTTTTCTCGTTGCATTTTGGAGTCCAGGTCCCAAAGCCTGCTGGTCTTTGGAGTCACTTTGCATAACCCCTCCCTCTAGGTCTCTTCTCCTCACTGTTCGGGGAGGTCCCCACCCTTACTGTCTCGGAGAAGGGCCATTACCTTGCCCCAGCCAGGCCTTTTACTAATACAAAATACTAAGCTACAACGACCCGGTATTACAATAACAAAGCACTAAGAACCCTGGCAGAGACATATCTGGCTGCGTCCCTGTAACTCCCTCTCACAAAAAAAACATTAACCGAATTTTTGTTCATAACATCCTATAACTCAAACAGGTATACTTCAACAAAACTTAAAATCAACTTCACTAAAACTTAACCTTAATGAAGTATCTCTAAAAGAACTTAAAATTAACATCACTGAGACTAAATAAAAATCAATCTTAACAAGAATTAACTTATTTAAACTATTATTACAAAAAGGTTACTGAAAATTTGTCATATAACAGTTAAACGTCAGAGTAAACAACATGCAAGTAAACAACTGTACTTAAATCTTTACAATAAAATTACCTTGTTAGAACTATGGAGTAAAAAGCAAGCACTTAAAAAAGCTGACAGTGGAATTAAGTCTCAAAATATCAGTACAGATAAAGTTCAAGATTTGTCTTGAATGTGAGCTAAAGAATCTTGAATTTAAAACTTATCTAATTCCTCTTAGTGAACAATGTAGTTTTGCTATGTTACTAATATGTAAAAAGACACCACCTCTATACTAACACCTTTGAATTTTTCTGGTAACAATCTTGTTAAAAATCACAAATCTCATGGTAGAAGGTAAATCTCAACACTGGCTGGTGCCAGGAAGGTGGGGCTGCACCCCCTGCAGCAGCTTTAAAGATTGCTTGTAGGATAGATTTAAGCTTGACTTAGTAAGAGTAATGGCATATAAACATTGAAGGCTAAACTAAAAAGAGATATAGTTATACAGTACTAAATAGCTATACCAAAAAATTCAAAACAAAATACATTGTTAATAAAAGGCAAGTAACTGGAAATTTGACCAATGCTAGGTGTCCCTCTGAAATAGAGATTTTTGGAGTTTACTTGAATTAGCAGTATGAATTAAGCATTTAAAGTTTAGCCTGTAGAACTGTAGAACTATGTGTTGAATTTTAACCTTTTTACTCAAGAAACCTCTGCCATGGTACAAAGCGCATAGGAAAATACAAATTTCTGAAGTTTCTTGCATAAAGAACAATACCAGAGAAGACCAAGAGATGCAAAAAAGCCCAGATAAAGGGACTCCTCTGTCTCCAAGCTAATCAAGGCTGACAGACATACTCAGATAAGCACCAAGGCACCAAAAGCACATGAGCAAAGGAGAAAAGTTCAGAAGTTCATTCATGAGGAAGACCACAATCTTCAGCCTCAGAGACCACCGGAGACCCCCATGCGACCACCACAGCAAACCACCCATGCCCAGAAGGGCTTGGATCTGATTACCATGCGAGGCGAGGACAGGCAGGGCCAGAGGTTGAGTATGCATGGAAAAGTTGTGCAATGTATTGCATATGGAATACCTTTGTGAATAAAGATGTAGCTCAGACCAGGGTTTTAGGCACAAGTTTTCACAAGAGCTATCTCGCTTGTGCCAGGTGCTGACATACATACCCACATTATGACTATATCTAGTTATGGAGTTTATTTATTGCTTCACCTCAGGGCTTTAGCTCTGTATGAACTGTGGCTTTTGATAGCTGGGCTGCTCCTTCTAATACTTGAAAGTGCCTGGGGCACTTCAGCCAGGGACCATTGTGTTGGTGTCAAGTGTTCCAAATGACTCCTGTACAAAATCTGAATGCATAAAAATTCCGCACTGTGTTAACAAATCCCTCCCCCACAAAACCAGGGGGACAGACAGCAGAAAAAGTTTAACTATGGTGATCCACCCATCAGGCCCTGTTATTTGCACCAAGTGTTGGCTCTGCAGGCTTTTGCTCCTTCCACTCATGCCAGAGAGTCTCTGAGTCGGTAATGGTCACTCACTGAGCTATTGGCTGCTTGAGATAAGTCACATTGGCTCCTGTATCAATGAGTTTTGTTAGGAGTGTCTCTGCTTTTCAGAGTCACTTTGCTTTGGCATGTTGGACACTCAGGTGTAATACGTTGTGTCCATAAAATCTGTGGGACCCCTGTGGAACCAAAAATCCCCCTCCCTCTGTTCAGTTATCGGGGATGCAGATAGGGATGCCTCTGGAAAAAGTATGAGTTAGGATATATGGCTCGCGGGGAGTCCAAGCCATGATCTTTATTTCCCCAAGGGAATCAGAGTCTATAGCCCAAGGGAGAACAAACAACCCTGTTATCGAAGTGGAAGATCTGCCTATAATCAAAGTGTGCATATTCTGTCCTGGCGGTCCGAAAACTCCTGTGGGAAGCAAATGGACTGATGAATCAAATGATGTAACTGTGTCGGAGGTTGCCAGGTCCATTCCTGCGCTGGGGTGGCTGGTCAGTGATGGTCCGGCCAGGGCTGCCTGTGGTCCAGTGAAGGCTGTTTGGGGAGACTGGGCTGAGGCTTGCGGCGGTCCGTCCGAGGCATCGGCTGGGGCATCTGTGTCTCACATGGCGCCGCTCCATGCTTCCACTCTGGTTTCCTGATATCGGATATCGGATACCCTTCAAAATTATACTTGGACCGAAATTGATTACAGCACCAAGGCAAATACCGGGAGTTGTGGATCTGGCCTCCCCCTTTTCAAAACAGTCCTTGTTCAAATGATGACATTTCCCGCAAGTTTGAGGGTCCCCCTCCTTGAGGGCATTTTTCTTTAGTTGCATCCATTTTTCATGAGGGTCAGGAGGGAATGGATCAGTCTCATAATCTGAGTCTATTGGCCCTGGATCGAAGGGCTCCTCCTCCTCCCTGCTAGAGCTTAGGTCAGCGATATAAACTGCTAACGACTATAAGAAAGGATGCCTTCCCTTCCTTTGTCTGGGCAGGGGTGAGGTTGATGGCTGTGGCTGCTCTTCAGTACCAGAGGTGCCAGTTTCAAGCAGGCAGGGAGAGTCAGAGTGAGGGGAGACAGAGCAGGGTAGGGGGCCGGCAGCATCCGGCCGCTCTCGCTTTTTCAAGGTCTTAAAAAGTATTCTCCAAGACAGGAGTAAAAGTGTTAAAAATGGGCACGTTTTTATCCCTCTTTGGCTGTGGCTCTGGTTTTGGTTCAGTGATTTTTGATTGGTCTCAGGAACTCCCAATCCTGTTCAGACCACTGAAATCAGCGGGGCACCTTCTGGCCAGGAAGGGGTCCCCGAACCCCAAATTCAAATCACGTCAGGGCCACCAGTGCGTTATAAATGATCAGTCGTGAGCCAAATTATCAAAAATTTCGAAAAGATTTATTAATCTTTCTGCGCAACCGAATTTCGGTCTCCGAAACCACCACAGCCAAAGAGACAGCGTCTACCCTGGGGTCGGCACTGGGCGAACACAGATCTGACCTCTATCACATCGGACCTCCCTCTGTTCACAAATGCCACTTCTAGCGGCGTTGTTTTATACAGTTTATTGTGCCAGAGGCAAGGGAGTCCAAATTTCTTTTGTAATTGTTCACATTTATGGTTGTTCTTTTCAATGTGCAGAGCTGGACAAAGATCCACTCCAGGTGCGTAGTCAGTGTTGATGGGCTCCGGGGAAGCCATGTATTCAGATGTAAAAGTTTGGTGTTGCTGGCTATCTTGATTGATGCAGTCGGCAAGGTGATGATCGCTCTTAGGCGGTTTCCTACTACTCGAGAAACGGGTGATCATCGCCCTGGAAGCATCTATTCTTACGCTAAAGCGTCTATCGTTATCTTAGCTGTGTCCGGAAATTCGTTGGCATCTGAATAGACATCTGCTCTCAGGTGGGGGGGGTGGTGGGGGGGGTGGGGTGTGTCAGAGACACATGTTTGGATTTTACAGTCTTTTATAACATACATTCTTTAATAGCATGAATTATTTCTACCATATATCACAAAAGTGACTTAAGGTCGTCCTTTAGGATTGGGAACTCATGCTTGCCAGCAAGCATGGTTTCATAGACATCTCTCTCTTTGGGCATTTCCCTTCCCATTCCTTTAGTTCCCCTGGCTCACCTGTCAGTAGCAGCAGACAGAGTTTGCAGGCCCAAACGCGGCTCTCTCACTGTCACGATCAGTTCCAGGGGTTCGCCGACTGCCGCTAGTCAGGCCGGTTCATTTCCTCACATGGAGGCTCCAATTGTTGTTGATGGAGAGATGAGACAGAGTAAAAGTCCCCCAGAGCAGAATTCCATTTTGATTTGGGTAAAATGTACATCTTAAGTCTGTAAGGCCTAGGCTAAAGGGGAAAACTGCACCAATGGAGGACAGAGATAAGGGGGAGACAGGGGGAGACAGATAAAGATACACAGAAACTGCTATGAGAACAGGCCAACCTGACCTAGGAATTTTTTCTGATAAAAACGAACTAGCGGCAAATGTCACTTGAAATCCGTATAAATGAATATGTATGAACCTATTGTGAAACTGTTTACATATGTATTTGAGAAGGGGATAAAAAGGGATCTGAAGTTCTCAGAAGTACGCATGCCTTTTGAGGAGAGCAATCTCTGCATGTGTCTGGTGCTGTAATAAACATACCGGCTTTACAACTTCCACAAAGTTCTGGAGTTTTTGGCTATATCTCCGCAAAACATTTTGGCACCCCAGATGGGAAGCCGTCTCTGTCCCCACAGGGGCAGAGGGGATAGACAGACCTCCAAGGCACGGCCCAGGATTTTCCTGGAGGGGCTCTGCTTGTCTTGGCTTGCCTCCTGCGAGGACAGACAAGGACCTGCTGGCCTGCAGACGATATGGTATGTATTGAGGGGCCCCCGGGGGAAAAGAGAGATAGGATGGCTGAGTAAGTCACTCAGAGATGTCTGGGTGCTCAGCCTGTGGATGCAGCTGATAGGGCAGCTGGACTAGAGACTGCGGTTCATTGACCCTGGGGGTGGGTCAACTGAACCTGTGTGTGTGTGTGGTATCCGGAGACAGTATTATTGTACGGTTAATGCATTGTGTGGTTAATGTTATTATGTTTGTAATCGTGCAAGTGTGTGGTGCAAGTGTGTGGCGTATGAAAGAGAGAGTGAACAAGTGAGTTCACCCATGGTGTAGGGGGGGTGAGTTCTACCCGTGTTTGAAGTGGCCAGGTGAAGCTTGAGGCGCCGGCTGAGGCAGGCTGTGGGGGCAGGTAGTGCCCTGCAGAGAAGTGGACCGAGTGGAGAAACAGCAGTGACAGTATTTATTGCGTTTAAATGTAGTGATTTGTGTAGACTGGGTACATTTTTACCGTGAGTACGAACTCAGAGAATTCCTTTGCCCTGGACGTTTGGACTTGATCTCTGGAATTTTACTGTGTGCTGTTATTTTGATTGTGTCCAGAGAAAGCTGATGTGGGTAAATGCTGAATTATGGTATGCTGTGCTGTGTTGAGAAAAGTGGGCACTTTGATATGCCCTTTCCTAGTGATTTTTTGTTGTGATTTTCTTCCACTGCATTGTGGCAATTCGATTCTCGGATTGTATAGGGGTGTTCGTAGAGATTTTAGGATTTTGTTTGCAACAAGTGTAGCATTTTACACAGAAGAACTATGGTATGGTGATTTTTGTTTAACTATAGTAAAGTGAATAAAAGGAATTTCAAGAATTCCCCCCCACAGCTATTCAAGCCCTGGCTGTAGTGAATTTGAGATGGGGGGGGTGTCTGTGGGCATATCAGAGTTTTTGCTGTAACAAGCACAGCCTTTTGCAAGGCAGTAAAGTGAGTGTCAGTGGAAACAATGCATCAAATTAGATTGTGCAAGAAAAGAACTAGAAAAGACTGACATTTTGTAAAACAGAGTTTAGATGGAAGGGATGAATGAGTTTATGGGACTTCAGTTGGTACTATAGAAAGTCTGGACTGGGAATAACCTGCCGTAGGGGATTTAGAGTTCCCTGTAATAAACGGAATAGCCTGCCTCTGCGGGCAATTCCTGAGAGCCTTTGGTGCATCAGGAGGCTGGCACGCTGCATGAGTATTATTGCAGTGTGGAGTTTGCGAGAGGCGCTGGTATTGCTGTTCTGTGTCTTAAGTGTAAATTAAAGGTTCCTGATCAAACCAATTCAGAACCTGAAATCTTAAAGCTTGTGTGTAGAAAATCACATCTGACACCTGCCACCTGGAGATCTCTGTGTGAGGAAAAACTGAGAAAAGACATTGTGACGCTTGGGGAGAAACAAGATAGCATAAGGGGAAGGAGATAATGAGAACTGACCAGAGCAAAGAGGTTCCTGAACTAGCCCCTTTTGGGAGGGGCTCACTGGGAGAAGGCTGCCAGTAGGAGCAGCTCAGAAAATAAGAAGATTTATAATACCTCATTGCAGTTAATGCTGTTTAAAATGGGAAGGTAAATGAGATGAAGTTTATGTATGCTGATATGTTTTTGTTTTAAGAAATCACCAAGAATGGCAAATAGACTGTGAGACCAGACCACCCTCAGACCCACTGGTCTTGGCCCGTGAAAAGGAAAACAAGGCAAAGAGAAGGCAAATCAAACGCCTTGTTCAGCATGCAGTGTAAGATAGCAATGTATGAAGTCAAACAAAGATTATCATGCTGAAATGCAAAGCCATTACAGTTCGCAAAATGAGTACATATGATTTGTTAAAGGCTCCTCCTAAGGTAAGGGAGGAAGGATAAAGATGACCTCCCCAAAAGGGAAGAAGACTTAGGCTCCAAAAGTATACCCATTCGAACCCATCCCCCTCCTGGCAGTTCAATTTCATCCAGAACTAGGATGTAACAGACCCCTCTGCGAGACGCAGTGAGATCAGAAGAAAGAAAAGGGTGGAATTTTAGTTGATACAGAGGCAATATATCCAGTTTTAAATAAAGCTTTAGTATCTGTGGAGAATGTTTATGTTGTAGTGTAGGGAACAACTGGCCAGTCTGAGAAGGCATACTTTTGCAAACCTTTAAAGTAACATGTGCACTTAGAAGCTTTTTGTACATGCTCAATTGGCTAAACATTCTCAAACGAGAAAGGTTACTCTGGAGGCAAATGATATAAAGATGTTAGGCTTAACATTACCAGCAACAGCCATTGAAATTAAGAAGGACATTAGTAAGGAGATATTAGAATAAGTAAATAAGTGTTTTCGAGGGTATGGGCCTCTGCTGTACCAGGGAGGGTGAAAAATGCTGCCCCTCCCATAGTAATCAAGCTTAAGGAAACAACACAACCAGTGAGAATTGAGCAGTACCCCCTAAAAGAAGATAGGGAAAGAATCAGCCCAATAATTGATAGTATTGGATTGAGGGCTATCAATAAGATAACACAGAATTTATACCCTGTGGTAGCAAATCCATATATTTACTAACTTGTTTAACACCTGAGCTAACCTGGTTCACTGTTTTAGACCTGAGAGATGTCTTCTTTTGCCTCCCTATCCACGAAGCCAGGCAGAAAATTTTTGCATTCAAATGAAAAAGTCCTAGAGCACAGCTCACATGGTCCACGTGCCTGAAGGCTTCAAAAATTTTCCCACTGCGATTGGAGAACAACTTGCAATGATTCAGAGTCCCAGGAATCTCCACAAGAAGAAGGGAGGCTGTTGCCGTACATGGATGATCTTCTAGTAGCCACTCAGAGGAAGGAAGCATGTGTGACCTAGACGGTAAGCCTTTCAAATTTCCTAGGACTCCAAAGATACAGACTATCAAAGAAAAGGGCACAGGTAGGGAAACCAAGTATTCTACCTGGGGTAAGAAGTGAGTGCTGAGCAGCGGACTTTAGGGCAGGGAAGCCATATGCCAAACCCTGAAACCCCAGACAACGAAGGAACTCTGAACCTTGTTAGGCATGGCAGGGTAGTGCCAGCTGTGGGTTTATAATTATGGACTGCTCGTCAGACCCCTCTATGCTCTTATTGCCGATGGAAGCAGAGATCTCCAGTGGACAAAAGAAGCCAACACGGGCCTTTCACCAGCTAAAGAGTGCCCTCATGTCAACTCCAGCTTCCAGATGTAAGTAAACCATTCTTTCTATTTTCCCATGCAAGGAATTACCCTGGGAATACTGGCTCAAGACTTGGGTCCATACCAGAAGACAGTTGCTTACTTCTATAAGAAACTAGATGCAACAGACAAAGGATGACCAGGTTGCCTCAGAGATGTAGCAGCAGTCATGCTGAATATTCAAGAGGCACGCATGTTTACCCTGGGACAAAAATGACTGTGCTAGTGTCCCACACAGTGTCCTCAGAACTGGCAGTAAAGGGCAGCCACTGGTTCTTACCACAGAGGTTCCTGAAATACCAGGACATCATGGTAAAGCAAGATGATGTAGATATAGTAGTGACTAATATTGTCAACCAAGCTTCCTTTCCCAGTGGAATCAAGGAGAAGCAGTACACCATGATTGCCTGGAGACTATTGAAGCTACCTACTCCAGCCGCCCAGACTTAAAGGACACTCCTTTAGATGATGCAGAGACCTGGCTCACTGACAGGAGCAGTTACATTGCCAGTGGAAAGCGACATGCTAAGTACACAGTGACTACCTGTAGAGAGGTAATAGAGTCTGGACCCTTACCAACAAGTACCTCTGCACCGAAGGCCAAGATAAATGCATAGACCCATGCCTTAGAAACAACAAAAGGAAAAGAAAATAAACATCTGTACAGACTCAAAGTATGCAGAGTCGTGCATGCACATGGGGCCATCTGGAAAGAGAGGGGATTGCTAACCTCACAAGGAAAGAAGAGATAATCCCGCTGCTAGAAGCAGTTCAGCTGCCTGAAAAGGCATATTAAGGCACACCAGAGAGTCAGCTCAGAATTGGAGGAAGGAAATGAGCTGGCAGATAGATAGGCAAAGAAAGCAGCAAAAGGTGAGGTAATTATAGACAGATTTTCCTCGAAGGTAAGCCAGAATACATTAATACTAATCAAAAGAGACATAAAACCACAAGGGATGGGCTACCATTTAAAGAGAGCTAGTATTCCCTTCCCATTTTTGTGGTCACTAGTGAAGGAGGAACACGAGAAAACACACTGGGGCCCAACTACTTAAAAGCTTTTCATAGAGTGTGGCTCCTTTCCCAAAATGACCAAGGCTGCCAGTGATACAGACTGCATTGAAATGAAGTGTTGACTTTGAAGTAGTAATTTCCACAGGCTTTCTAGAACACACATCTGATTGAAAGAGTCATTGTCAGGAATTTATATGCCACTATCACTCAAGTAAGCCGACAATGTGATCCTTGCCTCCAGACTAACCCCAAAATAACCCCAGGCCAAAACTCGGTCAGATCGGGAGAGGCCATGGGCCTATACAGCAGTGGCAAATTGACTTTTCTGAACTCCCAAGGAAAGGGAGGTATCGGTATTTACTGGTATTGACAGATACAATTTCAGGATGGCCAGAAGCGTTCCCCACCAGAACTGTCAAAACTCGAGAGGTGACCAGGGTATTATTACAAGAAGTAATACCATGCTTCAGAATTCCAGCCACAATGTCCTCGGATAGAGGATCACATTTCATTTCCAAAATAGGGCAACAGATTAGTAGCCACTGGGGCATGGATTGGGAACTTCACACTCCATACCGTCCCAAATCAAGCGGCCAGGTGGAGAAAATGAATCATTTGATTAAGCAGCAGATGGTAAGACTGGGGTAGAAAGTTAATCTATCCTGGCCCCAAGCTCTTCCACTGGCACTACTGCGAATTCGAACTAAACCTCGAGCTAAAGAAAAGTTGAGCCCTTTTGAAATGCTTTATGGAAGACCATATGGAATACAAAATGGAATGTCCACCCACACTGGGGTGATAACACTGGCCATCTACATGGTGGCTTTATGCAAACAGCACAGAGAAACTGAGAAACACGTGGCTGGAACTTGGAGCAGGGAGCTAGATAGACCAGTACATAACATACAGCCTGAAGATTATGTATATGTTAAGTCTCTTGCAGAAAAGACCTTGGAACCACAGTGGGAGGGACCACTGCAAGTACTTCTCACCACCTTCATTGCAATCAAGATCAAGGAGCAGAATGCTTGGATCCATCCCTCTCGAGTGAAGAAGGCCCCAGAAGCCCCTTCAGGAGTGACACCAGGAGACAATGAACTGAGACTAAAACTTACTCAGGCAAAATGAGTATATTGCGGTCGGGGGTAGTTCATACTTTAATTTACAGAATTCTTTTGTATGTAATTATAACGAAGTTTTTGAACTAGAGAGCACCTCTATCCAAAGCGATGCTGAATGGCCTTGGTCCCAGGCTTTTAATCAGCATACTGGACCAATGGGAGAACTTTCTGAGATAAAAGATTTTAACCTATCTACTGTAGAAATCATCGGGAATCAGGTATATGAGGAACAGGAATGGCAGGAATGGGGACTGTGGGCACTTCAAGGAATCAGAGGAGAAGAAATCAAAGTAAGGTGCCGGGGGGTCAATGGGACGGCTTATGAGAGATCAGAAGAAATTAGTGTCTCAACCTCTCCTGGTGTATGCAAACACCAGGAAGTTTGTGATAGCCTAAGTGAATCAGACTGTTGGTGTAATTTCACCTTGATACAGCCTGTAGAAGTGACCTGCCTTTGAGCTCGAGTTGCTATCAGACTTTCATTTAAATTCAAAGTAGACACTGCACTTTTTACAACAGCAGGACCTTATACAACCCACACTAGGACTCAAATAGTTCAGACTCAACCCGAACTTGAACCTGAAGAGTATGAAATAGGCCCCTACGTAGTAAAGAATGTGGGTGAACAACAACTATTATTCAATCCAGAATGGTCTCTCAAACTGTTGAATAGCTAATGCAAAGTAACATCTCAAAAATCCAACCAGCCTGCTCCTCCTTCCTAAACACATCCTTTGAGGGCTGGACAATGTAGTTACAAAGACAAGTATATCACAAGAGCAGAATAAGAAAGGCTCTAACCGGGATATTAGGGACAGGATTAGGGGTTTTAAATGGAATTGATTCAGAAATACTGATGAATAAACTGGTCACTGCAGCAGGTAGCCTAACAAAATTGAAGCAGCCTTTACAATCATCTCTATTGGCATTAGGAACTAGCCAGTGGCAGATTTCAAAAGTACTGCCGAAGTGGGAAAAGGCCGGGGACCAAGACCACAAGTTAGTAATAGAAGCACTTAGTACAGTTCAAGATAATGTGTCTTTAGCTTTCAGTTGTATACAAGCACAGTTACAGATGCAAGCAACAGCAGCTCTGATCATACGGGAAGGGGGTGAAGGTAATTTTCCAGCTGAAATTCAGAAAGTTGTCTGGGATAATGCAATTGATTTTGAAAGGAAGTTTCAATCCTGGTTTCACCTATGATCCTGCTTCTAATGTGGCCACTGCCTTTGTGCTTACCATACGTAATGCCACTGTTTATGTTATCCATCCCATCATTGCACTAGGATTAAACCATGAAAAAACAATACACTGCCCTTCAGAACATAGAGTATGAGCACGAAAAATGAATGAAAAGTGGCAAACAGATAACTTAGACTCCTGCATTACTAGAGAACACATGGGATTCATTTGTGAAAGCAACACTATTAATGCCCAAGATGTGTGTTTAGACACTGAACAAAGTATTTGCCACTTCGAAGTTCATCCAGTCACTGACCAGAAAACTGTGCTCGTATATAATGGAAAAGGATGTGTGTGCCAGAGAACTGCCTGTGCTGCTGTAAATATTGATAGCAACGATGTTATTTTGTCTAGTAGAAATCATTCTAATTTCTGTATTTGTAATTTTTTTAAGATTATCGGGTGTCATTTTTCGTCCTTGGACCCAGTGACATCCCACCAGTGGATTAAAACCAATTACACAGTGTATCACAGACTATCACCTACCCCTATTGGGATGGACCTTACGTTGGTAAAACAATTAATTAAGCACCAACACCTACTGAGGATCTTGAAGGAATATCAAGAAAGTGAAAAGAAAACCTTAATTACTGTCCAACATGATACAAAAGAAATAACCAGAATTCTACAGAGAATAAAACAAAATATGGATCAACACTGGTGGGATGTGATCTTTGGGTGGTCACCAACTGCAAATGGAATCTTTAATAAGTTGTGTCATCCCATTGTAGTTTTGTTAATATTAGTTGGAATAAGTTTAGGATTATCCATTATATTGCTAATTTGGAATTGGAGAATACTACAATGAGTAGCCAATTTCTTTATCAAAAGTACATGGTAAAGCATTAAGAGACGCTTATTGTTCCAGGGGTTTGCATTAAGTAAAAGAATTTACTTATTTTCTAGAAAAGGGGGGAATGAGACAGAGTAAAAATCCCCCAGAGCAGAATTCCATTTTGATTTGGGTAAAATGTACATCTTAAGTCTGTAAGGCCTAGGCTAAAGGGGAAAACTGCCCCAATGGAGGACAGAGATAAGGGGGAGACAGGGGGAGACAGATAAAGATACACAGAAACTGCTATGAGAACAGGCCAACCTGACCTAGGAATTTTTTCTGATAAAAACGAACTAGCGGCAAATGTCACTTGAAATCCGTATAAATGAATATGTATGAACCTATTGTGAAACTGTTTACATATGTATTTGAGAAGGGGATAAAAAGGGATCTGAAGTTCTCAGAAGTACGCATGCCTTTTGAGGAGAGCAATCTCTGCATGTGTCTGGCGCTGTAATAAACACGCTGGCTTTACAACTTCCACAAAGTTCTGGAGTTTTTGGCTATATCTCCGCAAAACAGAGAGATGAGGAGACTGACTCGGTGATCAGAATCCAATTTTAGTGTGGGATGCAAGCACTTATATACTATTTTAGGGAGACCAGTAATGTGTACTACAATTATTAGGTTAAAATCACATACACAAACTTATGCATATAACAACATCTCTTGCTTGCAGAGTTTAATGGAATTTTCTTTTTCTGGTAAACCTTTTTGATTCAATCTTCTTGCAGTCTAGGTCTAATTTTCAAAGTTCTGTTTACTTTTGCCAAGGCATTCTGTTATCAAATCTCTTATGTTAACCAGGTCCAAAGTCCATCATGTGTCTTGTGTCCCCCAGCGTTCCAAGAGAAACCACCTAAATCAGGCACAGGAGATCTACCCACCTTCTGCCACCTCTAGCCCTCTCCTGTCCTCTTTCCAGGATAGTACTGGCCATGCTAACCTGGGCTCTTACCCAACCCATTTTCCTACACCTCTTTACCCTGTGCTTCCATTAACTTCTATGGGACAAGATGGTGATGGCCACATGGCCATATCTTCCATTTTGAATGCTATGGTGCAAAACTTTCCTGCCCTGGGCACTCAAAATGGTGTTTGGGATCCACCTCTGTCATGATCCACTAGTGCAAGTGGGGGTTGTGATGGTTCTTTAACTGATCTCAGAGTGCAAAAGCAACACAGAGGGGATTTCAGTATTAATCAAAACAAATGTACCTTTTATTGAGTGCCCAAAGCAAATGCGATAGAAGAATTAGAAAGGAGATAAAGGATAGAGAGAGAGAAAAAAAGGGGGGGGATATAGCTACCAACGGAGAGACAAAATCCTCGTGGTCCAGCCAATAGATCCATCTTGTCATGTTGGGGAGAATCTTAAAGTCTTTGGTTAACTCTGGGGTCTTTTATAGTCTTATGTTGAGGGAACAAGTACAGGACAGTGGATAATAAGTCCATTGAGAACAAGTACAGACAGTTCAGTTCCGAACAGGACAAACCAGTCCCAGCAGTGAGTGGGGCCCATTGTTTCAGGACTGGTACTCATGAGAAACCACTCTTGGTCCAGCAAAGACACCTATAGGCAACACTTGGCAGACATCCGACTTCAGTCAGGCCAGCGCCCCGTGTCAGAATTTTAAGGGTGTCAGTCTCAGTCCTTGGGAGGGAGCTTCAATCTCCATCCTTGACGGCGGTCATGAGGCAGATGAGGGATCTTCTGTGGGGGACCACCAAAGTTAAAGCGAGTGGCATCTGGCCAAGAGGTGGGGAAATTCATGGGCTGTTGTGATGAACGAGGATCAAGCACCCACCTCAACCAGGCAAGAACTCCAGTCAGCGTCTTCAGGGTCTTAGCCTCTGTCCTTGTGTTTTGCGGAGAAAAGAAGAAACCTCACAACTTTATAAAAGTTGTAAAGCTGGGTATGTTTTATTACGGCGCTGGACACATGTGGAGAAAACTCTCCTCAAAAGGCATGCGTACCTCTGAGGATTTCAGGTCTCCTTTTATCTCCCCTTCCAAATACATATGCATACAGTTTCACAATACGTTCATACATATTCATTCCGCGTGACATTTATTGCCAGTTCTTCTTTATCAAAAGGATTCCTAGGTCGGGGCAGGTCGACCTTGTGGTCGTTTCTGTTTTTTTTTTCTGTCTCCTCACTATCTCTGTCCTGCAGTTTTTCCCTTCAGCTTTGGCCTCACAGACTTTTCACCTCTCCTAGACATTTTACCTAGTTCAAAATGGACTTTTACTCTGTCTCACTTGTGACGGTCATGTGGCAAATGAGGGAAAATTCGAACCGTCTCTTAAAACCTCCGAGCCCTGCCTCCGCAGTGGGTGCCACCTCTGCATTGGGCGTTCCTCCTGAGGCAGGCACCACCCCTGTTTCCACCCCCGGGACTAGTTTTCCCACCCCCTTGATCGCCCTTCCCCTCGCTGTGGCCCCTCCTCCCGTCACCGCCCCTACGCCAGAGTTCCCCATCCCAGTGTCGGGTTTTCCTGTTCCCACAGTTGCCCCTCTTCCTGCGTCTGCCCCTCCTCCCATTGCCACCCCTGTGTCGGGTCTCTCTACCCCTGCGCCTCACCCCACCCCGCCTGCCCCCGACTCAGCCCCCGTGCCGGGCGTCCTGCCATGCCTGCCACTGTCCCTGCAGTCAGCCTCCTTCCCTTCTCCCCCCCGCCAGCCGCGGTCACAGCGGCCGTCCCTGCAGCCTCCCTTCCCCTCAGCCACACCCTCTTCCTTCTCATCACTGCCGGCTTCAGTCCCCGCGGTCAGTCCCCGTCCTCCCTCACTCCTGCCTGCCCCTTTAGCCGCTGCATCGTCCCTTTCCCCAGCCCCAGTCCACCTCACAGCCCCCCTGCTTGTTCAGACAGCAGTGGTTTCTCACGCGGTTGCGGTGGCACTGGGTTTCCCCGCCAAGGCACCAAGTTTCCCTACAGCTGTAGCTTCTGTGCCGAGTTCCTCCCCCATACCGGCCATCCTGGATGCGGGAATTCCCCTCCCAGGAGCTTCTCCCCCATGCCCTGCGCGGATCCCCGGCCGGGTCTCCCCCCGCCAGGTCTTCCCCCGCCCCCTCCGCCTGCTCTCCTTCTCCCCCTGAGGAAGCGAAGGGAGTCGACCCATCCTAATTGATCAGCATCGAACTCCAATTTATTGATCTCACTTACACACTTTTATAGTGGTGTTAATTAAACTTATACATATTACAAAACCCGAGCTCATCATTGGTTGCAGATTACACACCAACCCTTACTTTGTTGCCGAAACCTGTGGTTTTCTTGTTGAGACTAATACTTGTTTTTCTCATCCTGTTATTGACTTGTTATTTATCATTCAAGGCCTCCATGTTTTCCACTATGCTTTCTCATCACTACTCAAGGACATGGTTGTGATAAACGAATTGACTGAATTTAAGAATTGTACAATAATCTTTATTATTATGCAAGCAAGAATAAGCAAGATTCAGCGCTGGGCGGCCAGGAGACTTCGCTCTCTTAGGCGCGCGCCTCCCCCCTTTAAAGTTCGCTTTTTATTGTCCTTTTTCTCCGGATTCTTGGATGACGTGGTCTGTTTTCTGCGCGTGCTCCTCCTGTTGCTAGGGGTCTTTTTCTGCCTTCTGGTGGTGGTGGGATGAAGGCCCCAAGTCTTCCTCTTTGGCCGCTTTCCTTATAAGGCATACCTATAAGTCTAATTTTTTTTCAAGCTCAGCATTCTTGCAAGGTTAATAATTGTTACTATATGTGTTTCAGAAAGTCTCCTATATCTATAGGGTAGAATTTTTGCAGAGCAAGCAATTCTACAAGGTTAGTAATTATTACCAGATGTGGCTGTATCTGGTTACCAGAGGGGGGGTTTGTAACCCAAGCACTTCTTAAAAGTTTCCCATACAGCCCTATAGATATTCTACTTAAACAAAAGCTATTTAGCTATTGTTTTATAATTTAAATCATCATCTAGCTATTAATGAAAAAATATATTGTTACTTATTACATGGTGTTTACTGTTGTTAAGGAAAAAGCCTGAGAACTTGCTGCCCACAGCTGCCTTTTACTTTTCAACCAGCTGTATATGTTCATGGCCTTTTTTCCTTCAAGCCATGTCTGAGCAAAATTCTCCAACATCCCCCCACCAGGTTTCGCTCCCTCCTCCCCCCATAGAATCCTGATGCTGCTCCCCCGGGTCCCACCCCACACCCTACACCCCCAGCCCTCACCAGGAGAGAAGCTAATCAAAACCAATAATGTTTAAGCATGAAAAGCTCCAAGCACCGAGTATTCCTCAGCTGGGGATCTGGTGCTCAGGCTAGCACATCTGCCTCCTTTCCAGAGGAAAACAGTGATTCCCCAGTTCAGACAGTGAATTTCAGGATCACTGGACAAAAGTTCAAAGGGAAGCAGTTTCTGATTCTAATTGGGATGTTGCTCAAAAATTACAAGTCCTCACAGCCCCAGTTATATACAAAAGAAGGAGAGTCCCTAAATGGGAATCTATTCCATACAGTGAACTCAAAGAATTATGCAAGGCATCTAAAGACTATGGATGAAAATCTCCATATTTTAAAAATCTGTTACAATTAACTTTCTCAGCTCACGTGCTCATCCCCCATGATCTCCAGCATGTCATGTCCCTCCTCCTTTCACCTACAGAGCTTCTTCTGTGGGAATTAATTTGGAAAAAACAACTAAAAGCATTAGTAAAAAATTACTAAACTGAGGATAACCGAGCTTATTTTACAGTAGAGCATCTGAGCGGGGAAGGACAATTTGAAAATCCACATCAGCAAGCCCTAAATCTATACCCAGCTGTTTTAGAGGACATTAAAAATGCTGCCCAGAATACCTTATTCCAAACACCTGATGGTACCACCCCACAACAAAGCTTTGCTGACATTCATTAGAGTATTAATGAGATATTTTGATATGCACTGAGACTGACTATTATTTAGAGATTGTTCTCAAAAAGGCAATTCAAGCCATTGAGGGAGCAGGATTTGAAATTGCTATGGAGAAGATTCAGCACACCTGCCCGTGGACCTACCTTGGACTCCGAATTGCTGAAAGGACCATTGTACTCCCAGCAGCTCAACATCAAGGACAACCCAAGAACCCTAAGGGACCTTCATTAGCTCTGTGGGAGCATAAACTGGCTTCGTTCACTGCTAGGGATCACGACCTAGGACCTTACACCCCTTTTCAACCTCCTGAGAGGCTCTGATGACCTAGACTCACCACAAACAATCGCACCGGAAGCCCAGGTTGCGATTGAAAAAGTATCAGAGTCATTGTCCACGAGACAAGCCCATTGTGCTGATCCTACTGTGCCTTTCCAATTTGTCATCTTAGGTAAGTCACCCAAGTTCCATGGGCTCATTTTCCTGTAGGACCCCACTCTGAAGGATCAGCTTTTAATCACAGAGTGGGTGTTCCGATCGCACCAACCACATAAGGCTATTGCTACACCCCAAGAGCTGATGGCTCAGCTCATTATAAAAGCTAGATCACACCTCAAAACCCTTGCAGGGTGTGAGTTCATATGCATTTACCTTCCATTGACATCAGGTGATCTGGAAGCTTTGCTCCAGAACAATGAGCACCTCCAGTTTGCTTTTGACAGCTACCCAGGTCAAATCTCTATCCACCTACAGAAACATAAACTATTTAATGAGTGTTTTCATTTGGTCCCAAAATCATTTAAAAGTCGAACTCCTTTAAAGGCACTGATTGTTTTTACTGATGGCTCTGGAAAATCCCACAAGTCAGTTATGACTTGGAAAAATCCTGACACTCAGGAGTCGGAGTCTGATGTTCAAATTGTTCAGTGATCCCCACAAATTGCAGAATTATCAGCTGTTGTCAGAGCCTTTGAGAAGTTCAAACAACCCTTGAATCTGGTTAATGATTCGGCCTATGTTGCCAGAATAGCTGAAAGAGCAGAACATTCCTTATTAAAGGAAGTGCCAAATCCAGATTTATACAGCTTGCTTTCGAAGTTAACATACCTCCTCTCCCACTGAGAGCAACCATATCACATTATGCATGTGAGGTCACACACTGACCTCCCAGGACCAATTACAAAAGGCAACCACAGACCAGATATTTCAGCCATGGCAGGGCAGACCACCCTACCAGACATTTTTAATCAAGCCAAATTGAGCCATCAATTTTCTCACCAAAATGTACCAGCCCTTGTCCATTTGTTTAAAATCACAAGGGCAAAGGCAAGAGCAATTGTGGGCTCCTTCCCCAATTGCCAGGAGTTTGCTTTGCCCTCCATGGGAGCCAGGATTACCCCCCCAAGGCCTCAAAAGTTTACAATTGTGGCAAACAAATGTCACACACTATGCACTCTTTGGGAGACAAAAATACATTTATGTGTCCATAGATATGTTCTCTGGGGCTGTATTCGCATCAGCCTACCCAGGAGAAAAGGCCAAAGACATTATCAAACATTTTCTCCTAGCATTTCCCACCCTAGGCATTCCCCAAGCCATCAAAACAAATAATGATCCAGCTTACACCTCCAAACATTTCAAACAGTTCCTAGATCATTGGGGCGTGAAACACACCATTGGCATACCCCACTCCCCAACAGGGCAAGCTATTGTAGAGAGAGATCACTGTACCCTCAAGAGAGTCCTTGATCAGCTTCACAGTAGAGTTTAAACACTACCAAATGTAGAAAGATTATGTAAGGCTCTTTATGTCATCAGTTTTCTTAATAATTCATTCACGGAGCCGAATCCCCCCATTGTCAGGCACTTCTCCAACACTAGCAGAGCTCAGCTCACAGAGAAACCCCCTGTGCTGATCAAAGACCCTGAATCCAAGAGAATAATGGGTCCATTCCCATTAGTAACTTGGGGCAGAGGCTATGCTTGCGTGCCCACAGAATCTGGCCCAAGGTGGATTCCCAGCAAGAATGTCAAGCCGTTCATCAGGTCACCAAATGCAGCACCCAGAGGCACTTTCCCGGAACCTCAGAGACAGCAAAGAGATCAAGCTCACGTAGCATGGAGGAAAAGAAAGCAAAAGACTAAATGCAGACATTTGTCACAGAAGAAGATGACTCTCCATTGCTCCAGAAGATCATAAGACTCTGTTGAATTTTATTCGCTCATTGTTTTTCACTGTTTTCCCTCTTTAGTTGGTTTTACTGCTACCTCACTTTAGTTTGTTGCACTGTTATCATTTCTTGTTTTCCCACCCCTTTTCTACTCAGTAAAAACTGAGTAGAAAAGTTTTTACTTTAAGATGGGAAGATGTGAGGGGCCGTAAAGTTATATAAGTCTAAAAATCCATTTTTTCAAACTCACAGATCAACTCATCACCCCCAACCATTCTGCCATGTCTCCAGCAGCAGGGAATCCCCAACTATTCCAGATAGGATTTTGGATGCTCCTCATCTTTCCATCAGCTTGTACGTGGATCGTCCCTCAGCTCAATCAGAACATCTGGGTCACATAAGCCAAGACTTTGCAGCAAGACAATCTATGTCTGTCCATGGGCAGTGTGGACAACCCTCTCTCAATGTGCCCGGTAGGGATTCCTTTAGCAGCAAATGAATATACATATACAGATAAGAAACCCAATCTGGTAGACACCTGGGATGGGTGTACCAAGACCCTACCTCGAGCACCAGAGGAACCCCAGTAATTAGAGATTTTGGGGTCCTCTAAAGCTCAATACTGTGTCCAATTTCAATATCAACTTCCCGACCACCACTTGACCTGCCTTGAACTTATTAAGTCTACCCATATGAAAGATGTAACCCCGTTTAATAAAAATTGTACCACTCCAAATTGGTACAATTACACCAGTCCTACACTTTCTTCATCCTCACTCCATCCCAAAGCGCTGCCCAGGAGAGTGTTTCTTATCTGTGGAGACCAAGTATGGGCCGGGATCCTCTCATGCCTTCAAGGGGGTCCCCGTAGACTTGGCCAGCTTCCTACCCTCACCCCAAACATAACTTTACTCAAAAACTGGAAACAAAAAATGAAATTTTTTGAAAATTGCCATAGCCAAGTTTACAATTGGAACAAAGAAAAGAGAGCCGCAGTCTCAATGTTTTTACCTTGGGTGGCCGCAGCTAAGGCTCTTGGTGAGCTTTCTCACATGGAATGTTGGCTTAGTAAGCAGGCAAACATTACTTCCACTGCACTCAGTGACCTGCTTAGTGACACTGAGACTACCAGGCACACAACACTGCAAAACCGAGCCAACAAAGACTTTTTACTGCTTGCCCATGGACATGGCTGCCAAGACTTTGAAGGAATGTTCTGCCTCAACCTTTCTTTACACTCAGACTCTATCCACACAAGCATTCAGAAGCTGAGAGAACAAATAAAGGACTTAAAGGTGGAAAAGAAACAAGATTGGATCAATGAACTTTTTGGAAAATGGCGGTTGACAGGATAGGTTTCATCTTTTGCTAAAGGAATTTTTTAGATTGTAATCATTGTTTTTATTGTTTTACTCATGTTTCCCTGTTTAGTTAAGTGTCTGCAAAAGTCCATTGGGGAAGTCTTCACAGTAGGAAAAAACAGGGGAGATGTGGAATCCTCAGGATCTTTCCCCCTCAGGGAATTGCCCAGAGCCCTCTCCTGGAGAGACTTACCATAGAGTTTCCCCCACCTGGGCGGACAGGAAGGTCTTCCTTGTGGACTCTTGCAAGACAGTAATCCATCCCAGTTCCTTCCCCTTTATGTCCCAGCTTCCCCTGGTTTCTCCTGTCTCTGTTTCATCATTGGTTGTGATATCCCTGGTGGCCAGTCCCTTCTTCCCTGTGATATGCGGGAAAAAAAACCTAATTCCACAACTTGTAAAAGTTGTAAAGCTGATATGTTTATTACAGTGCTGGATGCATGTGGGGTTCATTCCCTCTAAAAGACATGCTCACCCCTGAGAATTCCCGAACCTTTTTTTATCCCCCTTTACTTGTACATATGCATAGAGTTTCACAGTAGGTTCATGCATATTCATTTTACTGGTTTCACATTACAACTTGCAACTAGTCCTTGTACAGAGAGAACTCTCTGGTCATCCTGTCCATCTCTTGCCTTCATTTCAAAGTTCAAGGGGCCGCTCTTATCTTTTTAGCTTGGAAGTTCACATTCTTTTTCCTTGGCTTAGGCAGTTTTGTGAGCACAGCAGAGTTAACAGACTAAACAAGTTAAAACAGCATATTTCATCTATGCTAGCAAGCTACAGACATAATAATTCAAAGCGGCACATTTCACCTAAATCCAAAATGGATTTCTACCCTGTTAAATTTCCACTCTGTTTCATTCCCCCCTTTTCTAGAAAATAAGTAAATTCTTTTACTTAATAAAAATCCCTATGATAAAAAGTGTCCCTTAATGCTTTACCATGTACATTTGATAAGGAGGTTAACACAGCCACTAGCTGCAGTATTCTCCAATTCCAAATTAGCAATATAAATGATAACCCTAAACTTACTCCAACTAATACCAATAAAACTACAATGGGGTGACACAACATATTAAAGATCCCATTTGCAGTTGGTGACCATCTAAATATTACATCTCACCAGTGATGATCTGCATTTTGTATTATTCTTTGCAGAATTCTGGTTATTTCTTTTGTATCATGTTGGACAGTAATTAAGGTATTCTCTCCCCTTTTTTCTGGATTTTCTTCAAGATCGCTATTAGGTCTTGGTGTTTAATTAATTGTTTTACCAATGTGAGGTCCATTCCAATAGGAGTAGGTGATAGTCTGTGATACATTGTGTAATTGGTTTTAATTAACTGGTGGGATGTCACTGTGGCCAAATATGAAAAATCACACCCGATAATCTTAAGAAAATTACAAATACAAAAATTAAAGTTATTTCTACTAGGCAACATAACATTGTTGTTATGGATTTTTAGAATAGCACAAGCAGTTCTCAAGCATACACAACCTTTACCAGTATATACAAGCACAGCTTTCTGATCAGTGACTGGATGAATCTTGAAGTGGCAAATACTTTGGTGTCAAGACACACATCTTGAGCATTAATAGCATTGCTTTCACAAATGAATCCTAGTTGTTCCCTGTGGAGACCCTGGGAAGCATTCCCTGGTTTAGGGAGACACAAGAAACTTCCCTCAAAAATCTGTTAAGACCCCATTGGCTTATTTCCCTGTTCCTATGTCTGTTCCTATGTCCCTGAGCCACTCCCTCCTTATTCCCTGATTGGCCCTGATCTTTGTAATGCCCCAAGACCAGATTCACCTCCGGCCTCCCTTGGGAGACTGAAAAAGGTAGACCCTCCACGTGTGTGTGCTGGGGACTCTGAACGGCTGAATTAAACATTTGTGGATATCATGCAAAGGCCCTTTTTGCTTTCTTGCCCTGGAATTTGCTAGCAGCTATTCGGGCTGCTACAGTAATCTAGTAGCACAAGATTCTAAGTTTACTGTCTGCAGCTTTTCATTCACCTTTCGTGCCCACACCCTATGTTCTGAGGGGTAGAACACTGTTTTTTCATTATTTAATCCTAGTCCAATGATGGGGTGGATAACGTTGTTTTGAGGAGAAGAGAACTCCACAACTTTGTAAAAGTTGTAATGCTGGTATGTTTGTTTATTGCAGCACTGGACGCATGCAGAGATTTCTCTCCCTAAAAGGGCATGTGTGCCTCTGAGAACTTCAGATCTCCTTTTATCTCCCCTTCCAAATACATGTGCATACAGTTTCACAATAGGTTCATACATATTCATTCTTATGGACTCCGTGTATCGCCAGTTCCTCTTTATCAAAAAGAAGTCCTGGGTCAGGGCGGCCTGCCCTTGCAGTCGTTTCTGGTTTGGTTTTTTTTGTCTCCCTCTGTCTCTTCATTATCTCTGTCCTGCAGTTTTCCCTTCAGCTTTGGCCTTACAGACTTTTCACCCTTCCTAGACATTTCACCTAATTCAAAATGGATTTTTACTCTGGGGGATTTTTCACTCTGTCTCAACATAAACAGTGGAATTACGTATGGTAAGCACAAAGGCAGTGGCCACATAAGAAGCAGGATCATAGGTGAAATTTACCATAGTCCACCAGGATTGAAACTTCTTTTCAAAATCAATTGCATTATCCCAGACAACTTTCCGAATTTCAGCTGGAAAATTACCTTCACCCCTTTCCTGTATGATCAAAACTGCTGTTGCCTGCATCTACAACTGTGCTTGTATACAACTGAAAGCTAAAGACACATTATCTTGAACTTTACTAAGCGCTTCTACTATAAGCTTGTGGTCTTGGTCCCCATCCTTTTCTCACTTTGGCAGTACTTTTGAAATCTGCCACTGGCTAGTTCCTAATGCCAACAGAGATGACAGTGAAACAGAGTGGAAATTTTCCAGAGCAGAAATTGAGAGTGGTGGATCCAGGCATTCTGCTCTTTGACCTTGATTGTGGTGAAGGTGGTGAGAAGCACCTGGAATGGTCCTTCCCACTGTGGTTCCAAAGTCTTTTCTGTAAGAGACTTAACATATACATAATCCCCAGGCTGTATGTTATGTACTGGTCCATCTAGCTCCCTGCTCCGAGTTCCAGCCACATGCTTTCCAATATCTCTGAGCTGTTTACTTTATTGAAAGGTGATCCTCTACGATATTGTTGCTGGAACTCAGAAATGTGGTATCATTTCTTGTAATAATACCCTGGTTACCTCTCAAGCCTTGACAATTCTGGTGGGGAACGCTTCTGGCCACCCTAAAAATGTATCTGTAAATACTAATAAATATGGATACCTCCCCTTTCCTTGGGACTTCTGAAAAGTCAATTTGCCACTGCTGTCCAGGCCCATGACCCCTCCCAATATGACTAAGTTTTGGTCTGGGGGTATTTTTGGGGTTAGTCCGGTGGCAAAGATCACACTGTTGGGTCACTTGAGTAATAATGGCATATAAATTCCTGGCAATGATTCTTTCAGTCCAATAGGTGTTCAGGGCATCTATTCCCCAGTGTGTTTTGTGGTGCTCCTCCCTTACTAGTGACCACAACAAATGGGAAGGGATTACCAGCTTCCATTTAATGGTAGCCCACCCCTCTTGGTTGTATGTCCCTTTTTGATCTTTGATTAGTTTTCTGTCTTTCTTATTATATTCTGGCTTACCTTCAAGGGAAATATGTCTATCTGGAATAAGAGCTCCTTCAATAGTTACCTCACCTTTCACTGCTTCCTTTCCCTCTCTATCCACCAGCTCATTTCCTTTCTCCAATTCTGAGCTCACTCTTTGGTGTGCCTTAATATGCATAATTGCGACCTTTTCAGGCAGCTGAACTGCTTCCAGCAGACGAATTCTCTCTTGCACATGTTTGATGTTCTTTCCTTGTGAGGTTAGCAATCCCCTCTCGCTCCAGATGGTTCCATGTGCATGCACAACTCCAAATGCACACCTCCAGTCTGCATAGATGTTTATTCTCTTTCCTTTTGCCATTTCCAAGGCACTGGTCAGTGCAATTATCTCGGCCTTCTGCACAGAGGTGCCTGTTGGTAAAGGTCCAGATTTTATTACCTCTCTGCATGTAGTTCCTGCATATCCAGCATGTCGATTTCCACTGGCAACATGGCTACTTCTGTCAGTGAACGTGGTCTCTGCATTGTCCAAAGGAGTGTCCTTTAATTCTGGGCGGCTGGAGTAAGTGGCTTCAATGGTCTCCAGGCAATCGTGGTGTACTGCTTCTCCTTCATTTCCATTGAGAAAGGAAGCTGGGTTGACAATATTTGTCACCACTACCTCTACATCATCTTGTTCTACCATGATGGCTGGATATTTCAGGAACCTCTGTGGTGAAAGCCAGTGGCTGCCCTTTACTCCCTGTACTGTGGCTGACAAGCAGTCCATCATTATAAAGCCACAGCTGGCACCACCCTGCCATGCCTAAGAAGGTTCAGAGTTCCTTTATTGTCTGGGATTTCGGGGTTTGGCATATTGTTTCCTTGTGAGCCTGCCTGTCCTAGGGTGATGTTATGATGCTTGTATCCCCATTCATGTGTTGTGTTTATGCTGGATATTATGTTCTGTGCCTTTAAGTCTGGCTCTGAAGAGTGAAAGTTTTGTTTGGGTTTTCTTATCAGCCGCTCCCCCATGGCTGGCAGGACACAGAGATGGGGCAGTACATAGTGCTGCTTTTGCTTTTTTGCTTTTGCTTTTCGCTTTTTGCTCTCTCACTCTTGCTTCCGCTTTTCTTCTGCTTGCTCTTCTGCTCATTAGCTAGTTTAGCTAAACAGTCCAAATTTCTTCCTGGACTGTTTCTCCTTTCCTTTTTTGAACCAACTTGAACCTGCTCTGGACTGGGACCTGGGAACACCAAGAGTTTGCACCCTATGGATGTAGCAGCTGCCCCAGCACTGGAGGGACTGAGAACAGAGCGACCACCCCCGAAAGAGACTTCCTGAATTTGCCATCTTTTTCAGAGCGGTGAAAGAGTGGTGTCATCCGGTATTGTTCATTTTGTGTGCTGGAGGGTGCTGTGTCTGTTAAATAGAACCAGTTGGGGGGAGGGACCGTGTGGGTTTGCTTTCTGGAGGGGCCCTCCTTTGGAGATTCTCTCCCAAATTTGCCTTAAACCAGGACACTGCCCTAAATTCCGGTGCCCAGCACTGACCTCGTAGCCCAGGTAGATTACTTTCTGTTTCACTACCTGTGCCTTTTTCTTTGATACTCTGTATCCTTGGAGTCCTAGGAAATTCAAAAGGCTTACCGTCCAGGCCACACATGCTTGCCTTGTCTGAGTGGCTACTAGAAGATCATCCACATACAATAGCCTTGCTTCTTCCTGTGGAGCTTCCTGGGACTCTAGATCTTTTGTAAGTTGTTCCCCAAACAGAGTAGGGGAATTTTTTGAATCCTTGAGGCAACAGGGCCATGTAAGCCGGGTTTTGCGCCTGCTTTTAGGGCTTTCTCATTGGAATGCAAAAATTTTCTGGCTGGCTTTGTAGATAGGGAGGCAAAAGAAGGCATCTTTCAGATCTGAAAGAGTAAACTAGGTTAGTTGAGGTGTCAAACATGTTAGCAAGGTGTACGGGTGTGCCACCACCGGGTGGATATCAGGCTTTTACTGCCTGACCCTAACTGGTTGTCTTCCTTAACTTACACAAGAGGTGCCTTCTCTGCCCTCCCTGGTATGTTAGAGGCCCATACTCTAGGAAACACCGGATCCATTATTTTCTTGTTAATTTCATCCTTATTTTCTTTTTCGGTTTCACTAATTGTTAAAATTAAATCTATTATGTCTACATATTGTTGATCCTTTACCTCCAAAATAATCTCCCCATCTTTAAATGTGATCTTTGCTTCCAGCTGCTCCAACAAATCCCTACCCAACAGGGCCTTTAGAAAGTTGGGCATATACAAAAACCTATGAATATTTTGATGGTTTGCAAAGTATGCTTTTTCAGATTGGCCAGTTGCCCACTTACCATAACTTCATCATCTGTTATAGGCACTGAGGCTTTATTTAACAGTTAGTATGTTGCACCCCTGTCTAGTAAAAACTCCATTTTCTTAGTTCCTATCTTTCTACTCCGTTCCAACTCTTTGCCTTAATTCAAGTCTTGGGGTATAAAATAGGCTGAGCACACTCAACGTCAATTATTTCTGCTGGGTTTCTTAAATTACTTGAAACTCTCTTTTCTAATAATTCAAACACCCTGTTACTTCTTTGCTTCTCGCAACCAGTTTCTACTAAAATCCCTATAGCCCTCTGAGTAGCATTTGTTTCCTTAGAATAACGCAAATGACAAAGTGCTTGTCCTGGTCTCCTCCACCTAAACTCTGGTTTACAAAATCTTAGTCTCTTCCAGTTCTCTTCCCACACTATCAAATTAAAACATTGTTTCCACTGACACTCACTTTGCTGCCTTGCAAAAGGCTGTGGCTGTTACAGCAAAAACTCTGATATGCCCGCAAACACAGATCCCCCCCCCTCCCCCCATATCTCAAATTCAAGAGAGTCAGGGCTTAAGTTGCTGTGGGAGGGGAATTCCTGGAATTCCTTTTATTAGTTTTACCAAAGTTATGTTTTGCGGAGAAAAGAAAAGGTACTCCACAACTTTGTGAAAGTTTTCAAGCCGGTGTGTTTATTACTGCGCTGGACGCATGCAAAGATTGCTCTCCTCAAAAAAGGCATGCGTATCTCTGGGAAATTCAGGTCCCTTTTTATCCTCCTTTCAAACACATATGCATACAGTTTCGCAATAGATTCATACATATTCATTTTTATGGATTTCGCGTGACATTTGCTGCTAGTTCTTTTTATCAGAAAGAATTCCGAGGTCAGGTTGACTTGCCCTTACATCAGTCCCTGTCTCTCTCTATCATCTTCTGTCTCCCCCCCTTTATCGCTGTCCTTCACTGAAGTAAATTCACTGAGCTTAGGCTTTGCAATCAGGCTAAATAACTATGGTTTCTAACCACAGACTCAACTCAAAAAAGTATATTTCACCTAAATTAAAATGGATTTCTATTGGAATAGGAATCCCAATATAACCAGTTAGATTGTGCCTGGGTCAGTGTGACCCTCGCTGCTGAGCCAAAGGCGGCTTCTGTGGTGCTTTACCCCAGAGATACCTCGGCTGCTGGAGATTGCAGCAGGGCACTGAACGAGTCCAGGCTTGTCAGGGACTCCGTTTACCTCAGGAGAGAGAGCTTCTGGCGATGGTGAAGAGATAAAAGGAGAGGATTCTGCTGGAGGGTTATATCCAGATGTTTATTCCATGGTTATAGAGGTCTGAACCGGGGCAACTTCTCCAACAGAATGGAGGCCGCATGGTCTCCTTAACCTTTTAAGCTCCGGGACAGGGGACGGGGAGGGGACAGGTGAGCTACCAACCAGGTGAAAGGGGCAGGGTCTCAAGGGACTAGGGACACCTATCCAATGTCCCCCAGGCCTGAGGGACCAGCCACATGATGCCTTGATGGTATGTTAGCCTGATTGACAGGGCACACTCAGCAAGCGGCGAGGGGGAAGGGAGAAGGGATAGACACACCTGGGAAGGGACCCGGAAGTTTAAAACAGGACATTGCAACACACCGCAACATCTCCCCCTAGTTTTGTTTAAAAAGAAGAGGACTGTGTTTATGGTGCAGAATGATTGCCAAACCATGGTTGGTAAATCGGTTCTTCTTCTACAGGAGGGTCAGTGTTTTCCACTGAGGCTTCCAGGTCATCCACTGGAGCACTGAGGGCTTCCAAATGGTAGACCTCAGGAGGGGGGATGAGCTTGAAATTAACTTGAGAACCATGCGTTTGATTAGTCCAAAACCAATGCTAACAACTACAATAACTATAACTAAAATAAACAGCACTAAAAACACAGTTTTCAGAATAGATCCCAACCAGCCCGCAAGTCCCCAGCCTTTGAACCGTCCATTCAGCTCGTTGTCAGTTTCTCTGATGATGTCCGAGAACCTTTGTCGAGGTAGTCCATATGTGGTTTGGGCTGCAGTACTATGTAGGAGATCGCAGGTGGGATGATTACGAGTAGGACGAGAAGCAGGCTCGGTCTCATGGCGTCTCGAGGCTACACACGAACAGTGGGATCTAAACTGGTACAAGGAACTTGAGACAGACATATATTACAAACTATTCCAGATAGGAGGCATAAATGGAATTTCCTCCAGAGAACGCGTGCGACGTTTTCTTCTCCAGGCAGCGTGAGAAACCTGGGGTGCTTCTGCAGATTTCTCTGAGACTTTGGGAACATAGGGCTTTACCCATTTGGAAGGAACTCACCTTAAACCAGAGGGGGTGGACACACAGGCGTATCCACGTCCCCAAGTAACCAATTTGTAAGGTCCCACCATTTTCCAAGTCTCAGGGTCCTTTACTAAAACCGGAGGTTTTTCTTTTATCAACCTGTGACTGCTCCCCCCAAAGTGGCGTAGGATGGGTGGGTTCAGGCTGTCAAAAGAACAATTCAGAAAATTGATTGTGAATAGTGCCCTGGATAACCGGATGTGGGGAGGTTCCACCTTCAGAACCTGTTGTTGCTGGTCCAGGACCCTTTTAATATCAAGGTGAGTTCTTTCTACAATGGCTTGACCTGTAGGGGTGTAGGGGATGCCAGTTTTGTGCTCTACTCCCCATTGCTGCAGGAAGCTCCCGAATTCCTTGGATTTATAAGCAGGCCCATTATCAGTTTTCAGCTCCTTGGGGATGCCCATGAAAGAAAAAGCCTGTAAGAGGTGCTTAATAGCATCAATAGATGATTCTCCTGTGTGGGCAGAAGCATAGACCGCTCCAGAAAAGGTATCTACACTAACATGAACATATTTCTGCCGTCCAAAAGCCTGTATGTGTGTTACATCTGTTTGCCACAGTTCACAACTGCTCAGTCCCCTTGGGTTTGCTCCCGTACTCACTGTAGGGAGTGCATGTTGTTGGCAATTTGGGCACGTGGACACAATCGCTTTGGCCTGTTCTCGAGTGGTGTTAAACTGATGAACCAGGCCAGGTGCATTTTGATGGAAAAGCTGGTGGCTGATTTTTGCCTGTTCAAAAACATTTGGGAGAGTGGCCATCACTGCAGGTGCAGCAAGAGCATCTGCCCTTCTGTTGCCTTCAGCGATAAACCCTGGCAAGTCAGTGTGTGACCTGACATGCATCACATAAAATGGTTGCTCTCGGTGAGTGACTAACTTTACCAGTTTTGAGAGCAATTCAAAAAGTGCGATGTTAGATACATCTTGCAGTACTGCTTGATCTGCTCTGGATACTACTCCTGCCACGTATGCAGAGTCTGTAATCAGATTAAATGGTTCTGAGAACCTTTCAAAAGCCCTAACAACCGCAGCCAATTCGGCAACCTGAGGTGAACCTTCCACCTCAGCAATGTCCGTCTCCCACTGCTGGGTTTGAGGATCCTTCCAAGTCATAACGGACTTGTGGGACCTCCCGGACGCATCTGTAAAGACAGTTAGAGCCCTTTTTAAAGGTCTCCTACTTAGAGCAGTTCTTAATTTTAAAGTAAATTGAACATCTTGTTCAAACAATTTGCAAGCGGGCCGTGCTACCGAAAATTGTCCTGAGTAGGAATCCAGAGCAAACTGCAACACTTCATTTTCTTGAAACAATTGTTCCAGTATTTTCATAGTATTTTGACCTGATTTTAACTCCACTGGAATGTGAATGCACTTAAAATCACATCCTGCTAACTCCCTGATCCGGGTCCTTGCTTTGCGGATCAGTTCCGCTAACAGCTCCTGAGGCTTTGTCAGTCTCTTGGACCTTTTGTGACTGAGGAAAACCCATTCTATGATCAAGAGAGAGTCCCTCTGGTCCCGGTCCTTTTTTGGTGTGTCCTTTGCCTTAGGTGTTTGTTTTTCCTCCCACTGGAAAATAATTCCATGGAGGTGTGGCAACTTACCTAGGATGATAAATTTGAATGGCAGGTCAGGCCGGCATCGGTGGGCCTGTCTTGTGGACATTGCAATCTGAACCTTTTCTAGAGCTTTCCGTGCCTCTGGGGTAATAGACCTAGGAGCACCTGGGTCCTCTCCCCCTTTCAATAAATTGAAAAGAGGGGCAAGGTCTTCATTAGTCAGACCAAGCTATGGTCTTACCCAATTCAAAGACCCACACAACTTGTGGACATCCGCAAGGGTCTTGATCCTTGGATTGATTTCTAGTTTTTGAGGAACAATGGTCTTATTTCCAATTTCTAAGCCCAAATACTTCCAAGGTGGCATCTTTTGAATTTTCTTTTCCTGGAGCTCGAGCCCTGCAACAATCAATGCATCGATCGTTAGGTCAAGTGCATGTGTGAGTAAATCATCATTGGGGGCACACACAAGGATATCATCCATATAATGATAGATGATGGTCTTCTCTGCGGCTGCACGCACTGGGGAAAGCAGGGAAGAGACATACCACTGGCAGATAGCTGGAGATACCTTTAATCCCTGAGGAAGAACGGTCCAATGGTACCTTTTCATAGGAGCTTCTAAATTGATAGAAGGGACTGAGAATGCAAAACGCAGTGCATCATCAGGGTGCAATGGGATTTGGAAAAAACAATCTTTAATATCAATAACAGCTAATTTCCAATCTTGGGGAAGCATTGTTGGGGATGGCATACCAGGTTGGGGAGAACCCATATCTTCAATTACATTATTAATTTGTCGGAGGTCACAGAGGAGTCGCCACCTCTTTTTGTCAGCTTTTTGGACCCGGAAGTTTAAAACAGGACATTGCAACACACCGCAACAGATTTCTATCCTGGAAAATTTTCACTTTGCCTCAGTTAAACATAAATCACTATACTGTAGTTTTTCTGCGGAAAATGCTACACTTGTTGTAAGCAAAATCCTAAAATCTTCACAAACACAAACATACAATCCCAAGAATCAAATTACCACAATGCAGGGGAAGAATCACACAAACTCACTAGGAAAGTGCATATCTCTCAATGTGCCCACTTTTCTCAACACAACACAACACACAACATTTCAGCATCTACCTACATCATCTTCCTCTGGTCTTCACAAACTCTGGACACAATCAAAATAACAGCACACAGTAAAATTATTAACTGGATCCAGTGATTTACTGGATTCACAAACTCCCAGGGATCAAGTCTAAACTACTGGGGCAGAGTAACCCCCTGAGTTCATCTAGCCATGGTTAAAATGTGCACAATCTACACAAATCGCCACCTTTAAACACTATTCTTCTATTTGCAGGGCTGCCAGATGAAGGAAGGAATGATGCACCTGACTCCATGTTCTTAGAAGGTTTTTTTATTATTTTAAGATACTATATTATATTAAAGAATACTATACTAAAATATACTTAAGAATGCAGAAAGAATACTTACAGAAGGCTAGAAGATACTAAAGAAACTCGTTACTCTCTCTCCAGAGCCTCGACACAGTTTGGCCATAATTGGCCAATGAGTGAAAACAATTGACATGAAACCAATGAAACAATCACCTGTTGGATAAACAATCTCCAACCACATTCCAAAACAGCAAAACACTGGAGAAGTAAATGAGATAATATTGTTTTTCCTTTTTCTCTGAGGCTTCTCATCTTCCCAGGAGAAGAATCCTGGGCAAAGTGATTTTTCAGAAAATATGACGGTGACACACGATTAATGTCCTCTCCCACATTTCTCCACTTGTTCCATTTCTCCATGAGGCGCTCCCTGTCCCCACAGCCTGCCCCAGACAGCGTCGGGCACTTCAGATGCAGGTAGAACTCCCCCTCGCACCATGGGTACACTGGCTCACTTGCTCTCTCTTTTATACAACACGCACTCACATGATTACGAACACATTAACATTAATCACAATGTCCAGGCACCACATGCACACAAAGTCCAGGTTTACTTGACTCACCCCTAGAGTTGCTAGTGGTCGCTCTATTGAACAATGAATCAGTCTCCATTCACTCTGTCAACCAGGGGACCTCTGCCGCTGCCCGTGCTCTCAGCTGATGGCTGCCTGCAAGCACAGGGACGAGGCTGTGCACTCTGAGCGACTTTCCAGCAGCCCTACCTCTTTCCGCCCAGGGCCCTTTGCTATACATACTATTTATCCACACACCAGCAGGTCATTGTGTCTCTGCAGGAGGCAAGACAATACAGAGCGGTGCTCCTTCAGGAAAAATCCTGGGCTGCACTGAGGAGGTCCGCACACAACCCACCCCCTTCCCCCCGTGAACACAGAGACGGTCTCCTGGCTGGCTTGCCAAAATGATTTGTGAAAAAAAAAAAAATTACCTCTACAACTTGTAAAAGTTGTAAAGCCGGTATATTTATTACAGCATGTGGGGATCGTTCCCCCTGAAAGAAAATGCATAACGAATGCAGGGAGTCCCCAATGTCTGGGAATTATTGTCATCTGACTCCATGATTCAGAATGCTCAACAATTGCTTTATAAAAGCTATACTATATTACATTATAATATGCTAAATGAAATAGATACTATACTATACAATACAAAAGATACATACTAAAGAAAAACCCGTGACTGTCTGTGACAGCCAGGACACAGCTTTGACCTGATTCGCCAAGTAATCAAAACAACCTTCACCAGTGTCCAGTCAACAAAATCACTAAAGTAAACAGTCTTCCTAACACATTCCACATGTGCAAAAACAACAGGAGCAGAGAATAGAGATAAGAAATTTTTTCTTTTCTTCTCTGAGGTTCTCACTGCCTTCCCAAGGATTTTTGCTCAGGGAGTTGTGCCTGCTTCTCTCTGTGAAGAGAGATGCGGCCATACATGCGCACCCCTGAGAATTTCCAAACCTTTTTTACCCCTCCCCTTACTCTGTTTCATAAGTGAGAAGTTTGTTCACAAAGAGAGAATGCAGGAATAGCATCACAGAATGTGCTGGTTTAGGGCAAATATGGGAGAAAACCTCCAAAAGGGGCCCCTCCAGAAAGCAAATCCGCATGGCCCCTCCCCCCAACAGGTTCGGGAAGGATTCCTCGGAGAGAAGTGGAAAGAACTTGTTTACTTAACAGGCAAAGCACCCCCCAGCACACACAAACGAGCGATACTGGATGACAAAACTCATTCGCTGCTCTGAAGAGATGACAAATTCAGAAAGTCTCTCCTGTGGGTGGTTGCTCTGTTATCAGTCCCTCCGGTGCTGGGAAAGGCTACAGTATAAGCCCCGGCAAGCTGCAAAGTACAATGTTTCCTTGGTGTTTCCCTGGGTCCCAGTCTGGAGCAAGTTAGAATGGTTCCAAGAAAAGGGAAAGAAAAACAGTCCAGGGAAAGCTTGGACTGCTTCAGCTAGCTAAACTAACTAAATAAAAAGCAAAAGGAGCGTGGTGTTCTGCCCCATCCATGCCCAGACAACAACAGTGTTCCAGAAGACTGTGGAGGAGTGAGTCTAGTTCTTGATAACAAAACTCTGTGCTTCTTCTCCCCGCCTTCACTCTCAGCCAGTCTTGAAGGCACAGAATATAATATCCAGCATAAACAGAACACACATTTGGGGATATGTTGTGGTGTGATGTCATGGTTTGCCTCAGATACCCCAGATTTCTCCCTGAAGATTTCTTCCCCAGGTGTGTCAGCCACCTCTACCCTCCCTCTCCCTTGCCCCCTTCTGAGCGCTGTCTGTAGATCCTGGCATTCCAGAAGGGTGTAAAGTGATTGGCAGAATTCAAAGATGCCCTACCAATGAGGGGACATTGGGCCATCCAGGTGTCATTTGTCCCTTGAGACTTCCCCCCTGTGGAAGGCTCCATTAAGTTGGCTAGGGCTCCATGGAGGGCAGAGGCTTAACAATAGTGTACTAAGAAGCAATACGCTTGTTCATTAATAGCTAGATAGTTTAAATTATAAAACAATAGCTAAACAGCTCTTGTTTAGCTGGTTATAATGTGTACCTATGTGCAGTCACATATGGTAAAACCTTTAACTTCGTAAGAATTGCTTTGTTTACAAACCCCCCCTGTAACTGGATACAGCTACATCTGGTAACAATTACTAACTTCGCTAGAATTGCTTGGTTTGCAAATGCCACCCCATAGGTATAGGAGACCCTCTGTAACTAGATACCACCACATCTGGTAACAATTATTAACCTTGCAAGAATTGCTTAGCTTGTAGAATTTAGACTTATAGATATGCCTTATAAGGAAAGGGGCCAAAGAGGAAGACTTGGGGCCTTCATCCCACGACCACCAGAAGGCAGAAAAAGACCCCCTAGCAACCGGAGGAGCAAGCGCAGGAGACGGACCACGTCATCCAGGAATCCGGAAGAAAGAGACAATAAAAAGCAAACTTTAAAGGGGGAAAGGCACTCGCCTAAGAGGAGCGGGGACTCCTGGCCGCCCAGTCCTGAACCTTGCTTATTCTTGCTTGCATAATAGTAAAGATAATTATACGATTCCCGAATTTGGTAAATTCGTTTATGACAATTTGGTGCCATGACTCCAGAAACAGGGTTGGTCTGAGAATTCGGGGGAGGCGCCCCCACCCTTTTGGTGGCCCTGGTCTTCTCAACCAACCCGCCCCTCTGGACCGACGAACCTAAATTCAAGAATAAGCAAGGAAAACACCGGTAACCCTGTAAACTTTGTGCACGAAGATTCAAGCAATGACGCAGGACGCATGAGTATACTGGTGAACCGCTCAGTTGGGGTTGGAATCCCAGGGCACAGTGAATGAGACGTCCAACTGCGGACGACGCGAGAGGGACCCTCTAGTAGTGCGGTTCTCGTAGCCCGCGAGGGAGCCAGCCACGACCGAGGGGGGTGTGAGTGTGTGTGCGTGGAGGTGCCTTGGAAGATGGGGCAGAAGGAAAGCAAGCCTTCTGACCCCATGGGGGAGGGCCCCCGCTTACCCCCAATACCTAAGGATAGTCCGTTAGGATTAATGATTAAGTATTGGGATGATTTTCCCTCCAGAAAAGGGAAGGATAAAGCAAAAATGATAAATTATTGCATGTTAGTATGGGGGGGTAAGAAACTGGGCTCAGGAAATATATACTGGCCCCTTTTTCGGATCCTCCGAGGACTGGGTCTGTCAAGCCCTAAACATCTATGTGAATTCCAAAGAGCCAGAAAACCTGGAAGAGAGTGCTTATGCTAAATTTTTGTTGGTAGGAAGTAATGAGCAAATAACTAGATTGCTCCCCCTTAAGGGAAGCCAAGGGGAGGAAGATAGAAAGAAAAAAGTCCCGAGTGGAGGAAGAGATTCCTGTTTATCCTTCCCCATATACACCACCACCAGCCCCCCCTGTATCCCTTCCAAACATTCCTCCGGCATCAGCCCCTGACAAATAGCAGGTCACGGACTCCCCGGATTACAGGAGGCATACTCGGAGTCAGATGAGGACAGTAATTGAGGAAGGAGAGAACAGTGGGTTGTTTCCTCTTAGGTGTCCGATTTTCAGCTGTTTAGATGGTTTGGAAAGGCCCGGGGTGGCCTTGGGGCAGCCCGCACTTCAAAAGACGAGAAGAGGCTTCAAATCTTTTCTCGGTCTCGGTGTTTATTAATTGCTTATCTAAAAGATTTTCTCTCGGCCCGACAGAGGTCTGCTCAGCAGCCAGCCATGAGCACACTCCCTGCCCTCCGGGGCGGTCACCTATCTTTATACTCAAAGTTACATATACAATATTTATCATTTTTCCCCAATACCTTTTACCCTTATTAACCAGTGCACTTTTAGTAATAACCAATCCTAAAGTGCCACCATCACCACAGACGATGGAGGAGAAGAAGAAGAAGAAGAAGGACAGGACACGCCCCAATTCCTCCATCTTACTTCTCTAAACCCCCCTGTACAGAAATCCTAAACCCTGTGTTTCACTCTCTAATTAACTTATCCCTTCACTATTCACCTCGGTGAAGTCCTCCTATCCTCATACAGGTGTCGTCTCCCGTGTAGGATCAAAGTCCAGCCACCAGACACTTCTGGCAACATTCCAGGACTCCCGAGCCCCCCAAGGGTGGTCTCGGTGACTCAGCACCTCAGTCCTGAGGTGCTGAGATCCCACACTTAGGGAGATAGCATTAGGGGGACCTCAAGCTGGGATGGGGTTTGTCACTGTCCCCTTAAACTCAGGAGATGTCCGTGAGTTTAAGAAAGAGATGGGAAAATTATTAGAAGACCCTATAGGAATAGCAGAAAGGGTGGATCAGTTCCTGGGACCAAATGTATATACTTGGGTAGAGATACAGTCCATTCTAGGCATACTATTTACAACAGAGGAGAGAGGGATGATTACAAGGGCAGGAATGAGGATTTCGGACACCCAGCATGTTCAAAGTCCTGCGGCTGATGTCAAATGGCCCTTGCAAAATCCCAATTGGAATAATCAGGACCCCAACCATCGTGGTCATATGCAGGACTTAAGAACCATCATAATCCAGGGCATACGAGAGGCTGTGCCCCGGGGACAAAATATAAGCAAGGCATTCAGAGAGTGCCAAGGAAAGGATGAGACCCCCCACTGAATGGTTAGAAACATTAAGGAGGAGTTTTCAGTGGATCCAGAGACGCCTATGGGGCAAGCACTCCTGAAAATACAGTTTGTAGCTAAATCGTGGGAGGATGTTCGAAAGAAACTAGAAAAGTTAGAGGATTGGCAGGACAGAGGACTTGATGAATTGCTTAGGGAGGCTCAGAAAGTATATGTTAGACGGGAGGAAGAGGCACATAAAAGGCAAGTTCGGATGATGGTGGCAGCAGTCAGGGAGGGACAGCGAAACAACCCTCCGCCACGGGAAAGAAATGACATGAGGAGGGGTCCCCGGGATTTAGGAGGGCCCCCAGCTAGGGGGAGAGAAGGAACAGTGTGCTACTACTGTGGTGGAAAAGGAACTGAAGTGTCCTTTTATTTGGCACACGTGGGATGAATGATATCAGTGGCTGAGGTCTTCGTTGAGGTAAGACGGCCACTGCCTAACAGACCTGGGTGCATTAAATGTGGTGATCCCAACTGTAGGGCATGGATAAAAATATTTTGAGGGGGATGTAGGCTCAAATGGTGGGTTTTCCAATCACAATTAGGTGGGGGTATCTGGTGCCATATTTGTGATTGGGATTAGAGGAGGGAAAACCCTCACATGGCCCTAAGGAAATTTGTAACAGCCCCAGGACAAAGAGAAATCCCTTATAGGGAAGCAATAGCATTAATTGAAAATATAGAGCAGAGGAGACATTGGGCCCTGGCCTGGGCAATACATCACCAATCATATAGGATCATCTGCCAAAATCAGAGTGTGATATTAGACCAGGTGTGTGAAGGGAAAAAGATTCATGTCCCCATAGAGTGGCAAGTTGAGCCCCAAAACTGGGATAGTACCGTACGCCGCTATTTCCGAATATATAAGAAATGAGCCCGTAAGGCTCAGAGGGAAAAAAAAAAAAAAAAAACAGACAGTGGGACTCAGGCCCTGTAAAACTGGCTAGGAACGGCAAAGAGTCTGCCATAAAATCAAAGAGATCCTTTGTCTAGAGGCCTGACAGCCTGCCCTTAGGAGTGGGGGCAGGAGTCAAAGGGATAGCCCAAATAATGCACCCCCTGAAGACTACCCCTGCTGCCGAGAAGATAATGATCCCTGCAGACCGATGCACCCGGGCTGGCAGGCGAGGCAGAGAGGTAAGGAGGAGTGGGGGAGAGCAACGGGCCACAGGAACAGGAACGGAGCACAGGAATGCTCCAGGTAAAAGAGATATGGTTACAAAAGGTGAACGAAATTTGTTGCTAGCACCCTGCCCTGCTTGGCGAGCTATTTTTATCATTATAATCCTGAGCTTCCTGACTGCCTGGGGAAACCCTCATCAGCCTTACAAAGCGAACACAATCCCAGTCAAACGGACCCTGATCACTGACTGGTCTCAGGCTTTTTGCAATCTACTGGATCTATGGGAAATACCACAGATTTAAGTTTACTAACATTAGTTCTGCATGACGGTCTGCCGTACGGCAAACACGAATGGAAGAGGCAGAAAACTTGGCAGCTTCAAGGAGTAGTGGGAGAACAAATTAATATTGGATGTCGAATGGTTAATGGATCAGACTATACTAACGCAATCTCAATCAGTGTTTCCATGGGTCAGGAGGATAAACAAATAAATTGTGAATACCCAGCACGAGACTGCTGGCAAAACTTCACATTAACTCACACGGCAGAGGTAGTCTGTCTCTGGACAAAAGATACACAGGGCCTTTCTTTTAAATTCATAATATATACTAAAACACAATCTACCACTACTAAACCTCACATTATCACCATTTCACCTACACCACCAGTCATACTTACACCAAAAATTTTCCAAATAGGACCTTATATAATCAGAAAAACTGGTCAACAACAAATATTATTCATAGTCTCTCAAACAGGTCGAACTGCTGATGCAGGCCAATGTTTCAGAAATCCAGCCAGCTTGTTCTCCGTTTTTGCAAACATCCTTTGAAGGCTGGACTACTTGGCTCAGGAAACGCAGCTCTTTTAAAAGAAGGAAACTTAGAGATGTGACTGGTGTTCTAGGTACAGGACTGGGAATTCTGAATAGCATCGATTCGGAAGTACTAATGACCAAACTGGCTGCTACGGCCAGAGATCTGTCCAAATTACAGCAACCACTGAGGTCATCTCTACTGGCTTTGGGGACACACCAGTGGATGTTGTCAAACATTTTGCCAAATTGGGAAACAGTAAATGTGAACGATCAGAAATTGGTGATTGATGCACTTGGTGCCACACAAAATAATGTTTCCTTAGCCCTCAGCTCTATCCAGGCACAATTATGGATGCAGTCAGTCTCTGCTGCAATTATAAGAGAGGGCGAGGAAGGCACTTTCCCCACAGAAATTCGGAAAATAATCTGGGACAATGCCACTGAATTTGAAAGGGAATTCCAATCCTGGTGGAAAGTGGTGAATTTTACCTACAACCCTATTTCTAATACAGTCACTGCCTTTGTCCTGACCATACAAAATGCCTCTGTACATCTAGCTTTTCCTGTCATTGCATTAGGAATAAACCATGACGGAGCCGTCCTCTGTCCTACAGAACATAGAGGATGGGCCCGTCAGTTTGATGACAAATGGCAAACTGTTGACTTGGAATCTTGTATTGTACGAGAACAATTGGGGTTCATCTGTGAGGGCAATGTAATTATAGCTCAAGATATCTGTTTGGACACAGAACAAAACATTTGCCATTTTGAGATTCGCCCTAACGAGGCTTCTAAAACAGTTCTTATATGCATAGGCAATGGGTGCACGTGTTTTAGAACTCTTTATGATTCTGTGCTAGTAGATAATATTGTGGTGGATACAAAGAATCACTCAAACTTCTGTGCTTGTAACTTCACTAAGATTACCGGGTGTGACACCACTTACGAAGCTACAGTTACCTCTCACCACCTATTACAATCCAACTACACACTGATTCACAAGCTAATGCCCACCCTGATTGGGATGAACTTCACCCTAGTGAGACAACTATTGTTCCATCAGGACCTGATCAAAATTCTTGAGAAAATCAAGAAAAACGGACAGAAGACCCTAGTGACTGTTCAACATGACGTAGAGAAAATACACCAGGTAGTAGAAAAGGTGAAGCAAGATAGCAATCATAGGTGGTGGGATACGCTGTTCAGATGGCTACCTACTGCCACAGGTGTCCTAAACAGTATGTGCCATCCCATTGTTTTTTTTTTTTAATTCTGATTGTGCTAGGATTTAATTTGTCAGCAGTTCCATTTGTTATGAATTGGAATATGATGAAAAGGCTAAAGAAATTAGCATGTATTGAAATAAACAGGGTCAGGAGACTTCTTCTCCTTTTTAATGCCTTTATTAAAAGTGATCAGCTCAGGATTGGGCAGCTCGGCAGGGCTGCAGTCTCCCGTCATCTCTCCCAGGGCGACCCAGAGGAGGAGGCTATGCGCAGCTTTGTCCACCAGGGGCAGAGCTGCGGATCAGGTCCTCGTGGGAGCCTTTAGGGCATGGTGATCCCATCCGTTGTTACTTTTCCCGGCCCCGTCCACCTCAGTCTTGGCGCTGGGGCGACTCCCATGGTCAGGGCGAGAGGGATTCCGAAGGTGTTCCGCATCTCTGCAGGCTCAGCACTCCGCTCCTCACGTCCAGACATCACTCCAGTCTCTCAACTCTTATTTGGCTTGTTGTTTTTAGGGTTTCCTCAGTATGTTTGGAGCCGTAGTCCCTCACAGCGTGCTGGTCCTGGAGTCACTTTGCATAATCTCCCCCCCCCAGGTCTCTTCTCCTCACTGTTCGGGAAGGTCCCCGCCCGTTACTGTCTGAGAGGAGAGCTATTAACTCGCCCAGCCAGGGCTTTTACTGATACAAAAACAACTATTAACAACAACGACCCGTAATTACCATAACACAAGCAGCAGCCCAGCAGTAGTCCTAGCTTTTTCTCACCAAAAAATCAACTGAATTTTTGTTCATAACATGTATAATTAATGCACAGAGCTTAACTGATGAAATAGACCATTTAGTGCTTGCTAGGAAGGAGCTAAAAAGATTTAACGAACAAAATTGGTAAAAAGAGAAATGGGGGATTGTAATAAGTAGCAATACGTTTGTTCATTAATAGCTAGATAATTTAAATTATAAAACAGTAGCTAAACAGCTCTTGTCTAGCAGGATATAATGTACACCTATGTGCAGTCACATATGGTAAAACCTTTAGCTTCGTAGGAATTGCTTTGTTTACAAACACCCCCCCCTTGTAACTAGGTACAGCTACATCTGGTAACAATTACTAACTTCGCTAGAATTGCTTGGTTTGCAAATGCCACCCCATAGGTATAGGAGACCCTCTGTAACTAGATACCACCACATCTGGTAACAATTATTAACCTTGCAAGAATTGCTTAGCTTGTAGAATGTAGACTTACAGATATGCCTTATAAGGAAAGCGGCCAAAGAGGAAGACTTGGGGCCTTCATCCCACGACCACCAGAAGGCAGAGAAAGACCCCCTAGCAACCGGAGGAGCAAGCGCAGGAGACGGACCACGTCATCCAGGAATCCGGAAGAAAGAGACAATAAAAAGCGAACTTTAAAGGGGGAAAGGCGCGCGCCTAAGAGGAGCGGGGACTCCTGGTCGCCTAGCTCTGAACCTTGCTTATTCTTGCCTGCATAATAATAAAGATAATTATACGATTCTTAAATTTGGTAAATTCGTTTATGACAGGCTCTTCTCTCTCTCCCTTGCTCGGACCTCCATCTCACTTACTCAGTTCCTTCTCCATCTTATATTCCATTTCCTCTGCAGGAAAGATCAATGCTCTTCAAGGTTTTCATTATCCACAAAAGGGTTAAAAACTCTTCCAAGTGGCCAGACACGGCATTCCCCCCCCCCCCCCCCCAGCACTGCTCTCTCCTCTCTCTCTCTTTCCTGAGTGGGGGGCTGCCCGGTACATGGCTGTACAAACTCCCGGTGCTTCTCCCTCTCCTCCACCCTTGGGCCGGGCCTACCTCATGGCCGCGTGGCTTACCCTCCCCCCGCCCAGCCGGCAGCTGGGACAGGGGGAGAGATCCAAAGCCTTTCCTGATGGAAATCCAAAAAAAGTCTCCCAGAGGAGCAGCATTGCTTTTTGACCCCTGTGTGTTCTCAGAGGCATGTCCAAACTTCAGTGGCTACACCAGGTGCCAATATTAAAATCTGAACACCTATTGGTGACCATAGCATATCCCAAAAAAAACCCCTACTTCCTCTCAGTCAAACCACGACACTAGCTAAGCTAAGAATAGAAAAGAATGATAACAAAGGCAGCTGGCTCCGACAGAGAGCAAGAGCCAGCTCTGCTGTGACTGGTCACTAAATCAAAACATCCACAAGAGACCAATCACGGATCCACCTGTTGCATTCCACAGCAGCAGATAACCATTGTTTACATTTTGTTCCTGAGGCCTCAGCTCCTCAGAAGAGAAAAATCCTAAAGAAAAGGATTTTCACAAAAAGATATCTGCGACATCAGATAATTCAAAATCGATTCATGAAAACATCAAAAAGTTACAAGAAAGCATTAACAAACTTGGGGAGGTCACTGGATCCTGGATCTATGATGTGGTTGGATTTTTTAACCTTTCACCATTGTGGAAGGGACTTTTAAAGGTAGGTTGTTACATTTTTATAGGACTTGTGGTTCTTCTGCTCCTTTTACCATGCATCTTTGTGTGCATGCGGAGGCCCTTGGAGAAAGTTGCAAAAGAGGTGGTTTTGGTGCGAACAGAAGGGGGAGATGTGGGAACCCAGAACATCCCTCTGGCTGTCCAAGATGGCCAGGACCCCTGCCAGGGGGCTCAGAAACCCTGGCACGGAGCCCAAAACACCCGTGGGTTTGATTATGACCCGTGGAGCAAATTACCAACCTTATATGAAGATCAGCAAGCCACAATAGTTTAGGCAGAATATTAGTGAAGTTATCACGGGGTGAAAAAGTAGATTTTGGGGTTTTTGGTATCGGGGTTCAGGAGGCAAGATGGAGGGAACTGGGCATGTCCAGCCTTCTCCTTCTTCTTCTTGGCCTCCATCTTCGGCTGTGATGTTGGCACTTACAGATTGGTTTAGAGTAGAAACTCACTGTCTAACATAGGTGATAGGTATTGGAAAGTAATTGTAAACATTGTATACGTAGTTTTTAGTATAAAGACATAATACCACCCCAGGGGCAGGCAGTGTGCCTGGAACTGTCCTGCTGGACAGACCTCAGCAGAGCAGGAGAAAATTTTTTATTGATAAGACACAATAAAGAACCTTGAGACCAAGAACTAAGGAGCTCCGACTCATTCTTCGAGTGCTCGGGCTGGGAAAAGAGACTTTTAACAATCTCGGGGTTGCAGTGACCCAGAAAGACCCCCCAAGAGATTCCCAGAGGAATACCAGGCCCATCTACACCACTACCAGACCTTCAGAGGAAAATTCCACCCTTGTACAGGATCACTGCTCCAACAGAACCACACCTGTCACTGCAGGAGGACTGCAGCCACCATCCAATTGGACTGCTACCAACACCCTGACCTACAGGGTGTCAGGTCGTATTCTGACTCTGTCGGTGGTTTTTTGGTTTGTTTTTTTTTTGTTCATGTTTGTACTATTACATTTGTATTTTTAGTTTTCCTAGTAGAGAACTGTTATTCCTATTCACATATCTTTGCCTGAGAGTCTTTTAATTTCAAAATTATAATAATTTGGTGGGAGGGGGTTTATATTTTCCATTTCAGGGGAGGCTTCTGTCTTCCTTAGCAGACACCTGTCTTTTCAAACCAAGACACCGCTGTAGAGAATTTAGAAATTCACTAAGAAGTAAATGGAATAGCCTGCCTTTGCAGGCAATTCTTGGAAGCCTTGGGCACATCTAGTGGCTGTCACACTGCATGGGTACTATTGCAGTGCGGAATTTGTGAGAGGTATTGGTATTGCTGTTCTAGTAGGCAACAGGGCATATGCACTGAGCCGATTTTGAACCTCAGATCTTAAAGCTTGTGTGTAGACAACCACATCTAGTACCTGTAACCTGGGGTTGCATGTGGGAGGGGGATTGGGAAAGGACTGTGAGGCTTTGTAAAGAGAGGCTTGAGTAGAAGCGAGATAGGACAAAGAGAAGGAGATCATAGGAACTAACCAGAGCAAAATGTTCCCCGAGCTCGCCCTTTATGGTATATCTTAACCCACTGGAAAGAAGTCACCAGTAGGGATGGATCAGAGAACAAAAATTATTTAATCCAATACTGCATGTGATGGTGACCATTATACAGGCTGGAAGATGGAGCAAAGTGACCACCTGCTGGAACTTTAGATTGTAACACCTTGTTGCAGTTAATGCTGTTTTTAAGACGGGAAGGGAAGTGGGATGTGGTCTCTTATGCTGATATGTTTTTCACCTTACGAAATCATCTGGAATGGCAGAGGGACTGTGGGCTCAGAGCTCCCTCAGACCCACTGGTGTTAGTCCTTGAGAAGGAAAACAAAGCAAAGAGAGGGCAAATTAAGCAATGTTGCTCAGCATGCAGCATAGGACGGTGATATGCCAAATCAGATAAGGTTTACCATGCTGTGGCTCAAGAACAAGAAACAATAGATTCGCTTAAAGCTCCTTCTAAGAGATGGGATGATGAGGATGAGGATGAGGATGAGGATGAGGTGGACTTTCCTAAAAAAGAGGAGGACGCAGGCTCAGAATGCACATCTGCTGCAACCCACTCCCCTCCTGGCAGTCTGGTTTGTCTAGGACCAGGAGGCAAGCAGTGTTACAGGCCCCTCTGCAAGAAGTGGTGGGACCAGAAGGAGGGATACTAATGATTAAAGTACCATTCTCCACTCTTGATCTAGAGGCATGGGAAAGGATTGCTAAAAATTATTGCAGCGATCTGATACTTACTGCCAAGCGATTACGATATACTATCAAACAACACAACCCAGATTGGGGAGACATCCAGTTATTACTGGATGCTTTTGCTGAAACAGAAAAGCATTTGATCTTAAAAACAGCAGGGACTTTAACAGAGGATCACTGTAAAAGCCAGCGATTGGATATAACAGAATTTTTCCCTCTCCAAGACCCAAAATGAGATCCAAATATATTGGCAGAATTAAAGAAATTAGCAAATTATCAAGATTGCATAGTAACAGGAGTGAAGAGAGTTATTCTCAAGACCATAAATTGGTCTGCCCTATATTCTATTAAGCAGGAGCCTTCCAAGACTCCATCCAAGGTTCTAGAGTGTCTGAGGGATGCTATGCGTCGTCATACATGATTCAACCCAGGGTCTGAGATAGGAATGAATCAGTTAATTATTTCATTTTTGGAACAGACTACTGGAGATATCAGGCATAAACTTCAGAAAATCCGAGGGCCAGAAGGGAGAAACCTTGAGGCCTTGTTAGAAGAGGCATGGAGAATATTTAATAACTGGGAAGAAAGATACAAACAAGGAATGAAAAAGCTAGTGGCAGTGGTACAGGAGGAAAAGCAAGAGAAACACAAGCAGGGACCACCCAGACAAGGTCCACCTCGGTTGGGCAGAGACCAGTGTGCAATTTGCAGGAGGACTGGTCACTGGAAAAACCAATGCTCAGAGTGGAGACATGGCGACCATCAGGAGAAAGGGGTTGAGGTGGTTTGACCAGGAAGAAGTGGGAATTCTGGGATGCTGTGGTCAAACCAATGGGTGCTCGGATTTTGATATTGGCACCTGGTGTGGCCAGTGGGGTTTGGACACACCTCTGAGAACACACAGGGGTTAAAAGCAGAGCTTCGGCCCTGGGAGGCTCTCTTGGGACTTCGAGGGAAGGAGGTCGGATCTCCCTTTCCCCCGTCCAGCTGCTGCTGCTAGGCGGGGGAGGGGCAGCCATGCGGTAGGCCTGGGCCTGGACAGAGATGGAGGGTGAGGAGGCCCTTGAGGATGGAAGGGTGGAGGACCCCAAAGACACAGCCATCGGGCAGCCATCCCACTCCCCAGGAGAGAGAGAGAGGAGAGCCGGCGTCTGAATTTGATAGCAGCCGGCCCAGGAGGAAAAGGGGAGGGGGGGGAATGCAGTGAGGAGGTGCCGGCCAGAGCAGCAGCGAGTGTGGGGAGTGTGGGAGTGCCGGAGCTCTGGGACAGGCAGTGACTGAATTTTTAACCCCTTTCTTTCACGATTGGGACCTCGCAAAAATGCTGATCCTCCTCAGAGCTGAATAAGAAGAGAGATAAGAGATGAGATAACCAAGGACCTGGCCCGAAGGACATGGAGAAGGCTGGCTGAGTGGAGAGAGAGATGATTGGAGTGGCCTTTTGGCTGGACTTTTCTTGTGTAGCCATAGACTCTGTTTTATTCCTGTGACACAGAGACTGCATTTAGGGGGAGGCAGTGCCTCAGAACCAGGAGGGTTCATTGTGGGGACCCCTCGGCCCCAGGGGGTTGGAAAAAATAATGGGGGGGACAGATGTCCCAAAGCAGAGACTGTGCCTTTTTGGAGTGAGACAAGGCATCCTTAAAAGACAACCCTAAAAGCAGCTCTGGTCCATGCACAGTGGTGAGAACACTGGGCATGGAAGGAAGATGTCACAAATGGCAAAAGGACTTTCCGGGCGGTGCTGAGTGACATGGAAGCACACGAGGTTTCAGCGTGTTTCCAGGGGAAGCCTATGGTGCAAGAAGTACTTCTCTCCTCTTCATGGACTGAAGTTTGAGTATTCTAAAGGGTGGTGCCAGACTGGGCAGTTGGTGATTTGGGGGAATGTATCGGATTGGGAAATTTTGGTGGTGGGGAGGAGGAAAGTGTTTTTTGTAAGGTTTTCAATTTTTTTCTCCTATAGTTTTTTCCTTCTTTTCTTGTAGTTTAGGTAATAAAATTTTCTTTATGTTTTAGCTGGAGCCTGCTTTGCTTATTCCTGGTCACATCTCACAGCAGACACCAGGCAGAGGGTATACTCATGGGGGCACTGGCTCTGTGCCAGGCCTAAACCATGACAGGGGTGGTGGTCACTCATGTGCAGGATGACTGAGGAGGACCAGGGCACTCCATCCCAGCAGATCCACTGGTTATAACAATGAGGCTGGGGGAAGAGGAGAAGAAAGTGAAATTTTTGGTTGACACAGGAGCAACACATTCAGTTTTAAATAAAGCTTTCGTGCCTGTGGGGAATGATGATGTTGTGGTGCAGGGAGCAACTGGTCAATCTGAAAAGGCATATTTTTGCAAACCTCTAAAATATAGAGTGGGGAAACAGTGGGGCATCCACTAGTTTTTATACCTGCCCAATTTGCCAAAGGCGCTTTTAGGGAGAGACTTATTGGAGCAATTACAAGCAATCATCACATTCAAGAATGGGGAGGTTGCTCTGGAGGTAAATGATCAAAAGTACATTGAGATGTTCAGCTTAATAACTGACAACTATTGAAGCTGTAGAGGAAATTAGTGAAGAGATATTGAGCCAAGTGTCTCCTGGAGTATGGGCCTCCAATCTGCCAGGGAGGGTGAAAAATGCCCCTCCCATAGTGATCAAACTTAAAGAAGGGAAACCACCAATTAAGGTCAAACAGTACCCACTGAAAAAGGAAGGCAGGGAAGAAATCAGCCCAATAATTGAGAACTTTTTACAGTCAAGTTTGCTAAAAGAATGCCAATCTGATTTCAATACTCCCATTTTACCTGTTCGAATGCCTGATGGGTCATATAGAATAGTACAGGATTTAAGGGCTATCAACAAGATAACAGAGGATTCATATCCTGTGGTAGTGAATCCATATACTTTGCTAACCCACTTAACACCTGAGCTAACATGATTTACCATTTTAGATCTGAAAGATGCCTTCTTTTGCCTCCCCATTCACAAAGCCAGCCAGAAAATCTTTGTATTCAAATGGGAAAGCCCTAAAAGCGTGCGCAAAATTCAACTCACATGAACCGTATTGCCTCAGTGTTTCAAAAACTCTCCCACTCTGTTTGGAGAACAACTTGTAGAAGACCTAGAGTCTTGGGAAGCTCCACAGGAAGAAGAAAGGCTATTGCAGTACATGGATGATCTTTTAATAGCCACTCATACGAGGGAAGCGTGTGTAGCCTGGATGGTAAGCCTTTTAAATTTCCTAAGGCTCCAAGGATACAGAGTATCAAAGAAAAAGACATAGATAGTAAAACAGAAGGTAATCTACCTGGGATACAAGGTTAGTGCTGGACAACAGACTTTAGGACAAGCTCGCAAGGAAGCGATATGCCAAACCATGAAACCTCAGACAATAAAGGAACTCCGAATCTTTCTAGGGATAGCAGGGTGGTGCTGGCTATGTATTTATAACTATCGGCTGCTTGTAAAACCCCTATATGCTTTTATTGCCAATGGAAATAGCGATCTCCAGTGGACAAAGGAAGCTACATGAGCCTGTCACCAGCTAAAGAGTACCCTCATGTCAGCTCCAGCTTTAAGACTTCCGGATGTGAGTAAACAATTCTTTCTATTTTCCCATGAGAAACAGGGGATTACCTTGGGAATATTAGCCCATGACTTGGGTCCATATCAGAGGGCAGTTACTTAGTTTTCCAAGCAATTAGATGCAACGGCCAAAGGATAGCCAGGTTGCCTCCGAGCTGTGGCAGCAGTTGTGCTAAATATCCAAGAAACATGCAAATCTGCCCTGGGACAGAAAATGACTGTATTAGTGTCTGTCCTGATTCAGGGTAAATTTGGGAGAGAACCCCCAAAGGGGTTCTTCTAGGAAAGCAGATTCAATTGGCCCCTCCCCCCAACCGGTCCGGGACAAAGTACCTCCTTAGAGAAAAGTGGAAAAAACCTGTTTATTAAACAATAAAACCTAAACAATATTAATCAATAAAACCCCTTGCTGCTCCAAAAGAGATGAAAAACTCAGAAAGTCCCCTCCCCGGGTTGCAGTTCAGCTCACTCAGTCTCTTATCCGTCCCTCCTGAGGAAAGCGAAGGGAGACGATCACATCCGATTGATGAGCATCGAACTCCGATTTATTGATCCAGCTTACACACTTTTATAGTAGTGTTAATTAAGCTCATACATATTGCAAAACCTGAGCTCATCATTGGTTACAGATTACACACCAACCCCTCCTTTGTTGTCAATACCTGTGGTTTCTTGTTGAGGCTAATACTTGTTTTTCTCATCCTGCTGTTGACTTGTTATTGAACACCCTTTCAAGGACTCCATGTTTTTCACCATATTTTTCTCATCACTCAGCCAAGGACACGGTATTTACTGTTTAAGGAAAAAGCCTGAGAACTTGCTGCTTACAGCTGCCTTTTACTTTTTAACCAGCTGTATGTGATCATGGCCTTTCTATAAGCCATGTCTGAACAAAATTCTCCATCACCCTCCGGTGCTGGAAATGCCGCAGCCCAGGCCCAACACGGTGGGCCACAGATGCAAGCTGCCAGTGCTCTTCTGGGTGTTCAGTCCAGAGCAAGTTTAAACAGGTCCAAAGAAAAGGGAAAAAGGAAAAAACCACAGTCCAGGGAACTTCTTTGCCTCGGCTAGCTAAACTAATTAAAACAAAGGAGAGCTCTGTCCCGCTGTCTGTCCATCCGCAGACAACACAGTCCAGGAGCAGGAATGTGGAGGAGTGTGTGCAGTGTCTGAAAACAAACTGCATGCTTCTTCTCTCCCCCCTTCACTCTCTGGAACAAGTCTTAAAGGTGCAAAACTTATTATTCAGCATAAACAGAACAAGATGATTGGGGATAAAAGCATCATATAGTCAACCTAGGACAGTGTCACACACAGTGTCCGCAGTACTGGAAGTAAAGAGCAAGCACTAGCTTTTACCACAGAGGTTCCTGAAATACCAGACCATCATGGTAGAACAAGATAATGTTGAGATAGTGGTAACTAATATTATCAATCCAACTTCTTTTTTCAGAGGAAACCAGAGAGAAGCAGTATACCATGACTGCCTAGAAACTATTGAAGAGATTACTACAGCCGCCCAGACTTAAAGGACACTCATTTAGACAATGCAGAGACCTAGTTTACTGATGGAAGCAGCTACGTTGTCAGTAGAAAACTACATGCTAGGTATGCAGTCACTACCTGCATAGAGTCTGGACCCCTGCCAACAGGGACCTCGGCACAAAAGGCCAAGATAATTGCCCCAACCTGTGCCTTAGAAATAGCAGAAGGGAAGAAAATAAATGTATACACAGACTCAAAATATGCATTTGAGGTTGTGCATGCACATGGAGCCATTTAGAGAGAGAGAGAGGATTGCTGACCTCACAAGGGAAAAACCTTAAACAAGCACAGAAGATAATTTGACTATAGAGGCAGTTCAGCTGCCTGAGAAGGTAGCAATTATGCACATTAAGGCACACCAGAGAGTGAGCTCAGAATTAGAAGAAGGAAATAATTTGGCAGACAGAGAAGCAAAAGAAGCAGCAAAAAGTGAGGTTCCTACTGAAGCAGCCCTAATTCCAGATAGACAAATTTCCCTTGAAGGAAAGACAGAATATAATAAGAAAAACAAAAAGTTAATGCAGGATCAAGAAAAGATATATGACGAAGGAGGGTGGGCTAGAATTAACAAGAAGCTAGCTATTCCTTCTCATTTTTTGTAGTCATTGGTGAGGGAGAAACATCAGAAAATCCACTAGGGAATTGATGCCCTGAACACCTAACTGAAAGAGTTGTTGCCAGGAATTTATGTGCCACCATCACCCAGGTGACCTGGCAGTGTCACCTTTGCCTCAAGACTAACCCTAAGAATATCCCCAAACCAAAATTGGGCCAAATTGGGAGGGGCCATGGACCCAGGCAGCAGTAGCAATTTGACTTTACAGAACTCCCAAGAAAAGGGGTGTATCGTTATTTATTGGTATTGACAGATACATTTTCAGGGTGGCCAGAAGCCTTTGCCACTAAGACTGCCAAAACTCGAGAAGTAACCAGAGTATTGTTACAAGAAATGATACCGTGTTTCAGAGTTCCAGCCATAATATCCTCAGACAGAGAATCACATTTTATTTCAAAAATAGTGCAGCAAATTAGCAGCCTCCTAGGCATATATTGGGAACTTCATATACCATACCACCCCCAATCAAGTGGCCAGGTGGAGAAAATGAATCATTTGACTAAGCAGCAAATTGTAAGGCTGGGGCAAGAAGCAAATTTACCCCGGCCCCAAGCTCTTCCACTGGCATTGTTGCGGATTTGGACTAAACCTAGAGCTAAAGAGAGGTTTTGTCCCTTTGAAATACTTTGTAGGAGACCATATAGAGTGCAAAAAGGTAGTGTCCACCCACATTGGAGAGGTGACATTGGCCACATACATGGTGGCTTTAAGTAAACAGCTGAGGGAAATTGAAAAATATGTGGCTGGAACTCAGAGCAGGGGACTAGATGGACCAGTACATAACATACAGCCTGGAGATTATGTATATGTTAAGTCTCTTACAAAAAAGACTTTAGAACCACAGTGGGAAGGGCCATTCCAGGTCCTTCTTACTACTTCCACCATGATTAAGATCAAAGAGCAGGGTACCTGGATCTACCACTCTTGAGTGAAGAAAGCCCCAGAAACAGAAGTGCCTTGGAAAGTGACACCAGGAGACAATAAACTGAAACTAAAACTTACTCAAGCAAAATGAGTATATTGTGGCTGGGAATAGTTAATAATTTTATTTGCAGGAGTTTAATTAAGAGAATTGTTTTGTGTGTAATTGCAATTGAAATCCTAGAATTAGAGGGTACCTCGATCCAAAACAATACTGAATGGCCTTGGTCCCAAGCTTCTATTTGGTGCACTGGATCCATGAGAAAACATTCTGATATAAAAGATTTAAACATATCAACTGTGGTCATGCACAGAAACCAAGTATATGAAAAGCAGGTGTAGCGAAAATGGGGACTATGGTCACTTCAAGGGATTATAAAGAGAAGAAATTAGAATAAGATGCTGGATAATCAATGGGACCACTCATAAGAAACCAAATCAAATTAGTGCTTCAGCTTTTCCTACACACAAGCACCAGGAGGTTTGTGATAGCCCAAGTGAATCAGGGTGTTGGTGTAATTTCACGTTAGTACAGCCTGTAGAGGTGACTTGTCTTTAGGCTCATGATGCTATCGGGCTCTCATTCAAATTTAAACTATATGCTGCACCTCTTACAACAGCAAAACCTCATACAACTTACGCCAGTACTCGAGCAGCCAAAACCCAAACTAAACTTGAACCTGAAGTCTATGAAGTAGGCCCATACATAGTAAGGAATACAGGCCAACAACAACTGTTGTTTAATCCAGAGTGGTCTCTCAAACGAGTTGAATTGCTAATGCAAATGAACATATCAGAAATCCAAACAGCCTGCTCCTCTTTCCTAATTACATCCTGTCCTGGTTTGAAAAGGAAGTGAGGTTTTTGGGAGGCTGTGGTCAAACCAATGGGGGCTCAGATTTGAATATTGGCACCTGGTGTGGCCACTGAGGACATGGATACACCTCTGAGAACACAGGGGGTTAAAAGCAGAGAACTCCCAGGAAAACTTTCTCTTGGGTTCCCCTCCCCATCTGTGGGCTGGGTGGGGGAGGGGAAGCCATGCGGCTGGGGTGAGGTAAGCTGGAGAATTGGACAGAGAAGGGAGGTGAAGGCCCCTGCAGGACGGAGGGGTGAAAGAACACACCCCCCCCACCCACCCCCCCCCTCCCTCGGGAGAGTGAGAGAGAGAGCCTGTGCCTGTGCTTGTGCCACCTTGAAATTTGATATCTTGTGCTGACAGCACGGCCAAGAAGGAGAAGGGGAGGGAGGGGGTGCGAGAAGGTGCCCAGCTGTTGTGGGAGTTCTGGGCAGGCAGAGCCTGAGATTTTAACTGTTTTCTTGAACAATTAAAACTTTGCAGAACATTAAACCCTCCTAAGAGAGAGACAAACATAAAATGGAAGGAAATGGGCAAGTGTGATGAAGATTTGAGCAAGTGAAAGATGTCAGAAGAGTTGAGAAGAATCCTAGGTGGGAGGAGATGATGGAGTGGCCTTTGGCTGGACTTTTCTTGCATAGCCATGGACAGAGCCTTTTTTTTTCCTTTGTCACAGAGACTGCATTTAGGGGGAGGCAATGGCTTGGAGCCAAGAGAGTGCAGTGATGTTATGTGAAGGAGTGCATGAACAGAGACAGATGAGGAGGGTGGTGTCTCCTGTCTTCGGTGAAGAAGAAGACCTCTGTTCTTGAGACCCTTCGGCCCTAGGGGGTGAATTTGGGGGAGACAGGTGTCCCAAAAGTGAGAGACAGTTGCTTTTTTGGAACTGAGCAAAGCATCCTTAAAAGGGGACCCCTAGAAGCAGCTCTGGTGCGTGTGCAATGGTGAGAGCACTGGGCATGGAAGGAAGATGTCATGATGGTAGATGTTCTCCAGGTGGTGCCACAAGTGACATGGAAACACAAGAGGTTTCAACTGTGTTTCCTGGGGAAGCCTATGGTACAAGAGGGACTCCTCTCTTCTTGATGAACTGAGAATTGATTATCTGAAAGGTGGTGATGGACTGAGAATTGGTTATTCGAGGGGTGGTAACTGGATTGAAAATCTAAGGTTCTATTTCGAGTGGTGGTGGTGGAATTGAGGGGAGGAGGAGGAATGTTTTTGGAAGGTTTTCATTCTGAGTTCTGTGTGTTTCTTTTGCATATTGTAAGTTAATAAAGTTTGTTTTCCTTTATTCCTAAGTTGGAGCCTGCTTTGCTTTATTTCTGGTCACATCTCACAGCAGACACTAGGGAGAATATATTTTCATGGGGGCACTGGCATTGCGCCAGCATCAAACCATGACACATCCTTTGAGGGCTAGACAGGGTTACAAAAACAAGTACACCTCAGGGACAGAATGAGAAGAGATTTAACTAAGATATTAGGGACAGGGTTGAGAGTTTTAAATGGAATTGATTCAGAAATATTAATGAACAAGCTGGACACTGCAACAAGTGATTTATCGAAACTAAAATGGCCCCTACAGTCATTTTTATTGGCATTAGGAACTAGCCAGTAGCAGGTTTCAAAGGTGTTACCGAAATGGGAAAAAGCTGGAGACCAAGACCACAAGTTATTAATGTGTCTTTAGCTTTCAGTTGTATACAAACAGTTGTACATGCAGGCAACAGCAGCTTTGATCATACGGGAAGTGCCAGTTTTCGGCTTCTTTTTTCTACCTCTGTCGAGGTCAGGATTGAAGGCACTTGAGAGAACAATTTGCCTTCAGACCCAGGTGTTTATTATTTCTTATCAATGTTATGGCCTCACAGCAGTGAGTTCTGCAGTCCTTCATTAACAAGGCGCAAAATGGCTAACTATATTTTGCTACAAGGTCTTTTAAGGCCGAATTATCCAATTAAGAAATGACATCTAAATTATTTTCCCTTTTAACCCAATAACTAATCCCTCAAAGTCCACACTGCGGACTTTTCTGTCCAATTACAAAATACCACCCAAACCCATGAAGAAGAAGGAAAAAGAAGGTAATGAAGAACAGCCTGCCTCAGCCCTAAAACGTCCATCTTGCTTCATATTTATTGCTATATTCTAAAACCCCAAACTCTAAGTTTTCCACCCTGTGATATAACACACTTCTAACCAACTACACACCCGTAATCCCAGTGCTATCAATCAGTTTTGGAAGCCTGTTCCACGGCCTCAGGTCATAGGTGCTTTAAATCCTTGTCTTCAGGCGCATACTTTCCCCCTAACCGCTGAGCTCAACTTGCTCTTTAGTGCTATTGGTTGTAACTTCAGGGCCATAACTTGCCTCAATCCTTCTTCCTTGCTCTGCACAGATACAAGTGGTTGGTTGAATACTCCTCCCTAACTTCAGTATTTCGGCATACCGACCTCCTACACTTGTGTTTTTCTGGTGTCTCTTCAATAAGCCCTTCAAATGCATAGCAGGTGATATCTTCTTCTTGACATGTCCATCACATGACCACCAAACATATGAATCAGGCCTCTCCTGGGAGTCACTGCCCGTCAGCACAGAAAGTCTAAAATTCTCAGCATTGAGGGTTCCAACAGGGAAGAAGGTAAAGGTGAATTTCTGGTTGAAATTTGGAAGGTTGTTTCGTACAATGCAATTAATTCTGAAAGAAAATTTCAATCTTAATAGACTATGGTAAATTTTACCTATGATCCTGCTTCTAATGTGGCCACTGCCTTTGTGCTTACTATCTGTTAAGCCACTTTTTATGTTATCCACCCTATCATTGTGCTAGGACTAAACCATGAAAAGACAGTACTCTACCCCTCAGAACATAGAGCATAGGCACAAATGGTGAATGAGAAATGACAAATAGTAAACTTAGAATCTTGTGTTGCCCAAGAACCACTAGGGTTCATTTGTGAAAGCACTTACTGTTGATGCTCAAGATGTGTGCCTTGACAGTGAACAAGGTATTTGCAACTTTGAGATTGATCCAGTCACTAATCAGAAAACTGTGCATGTGTATACCGGTCAAGGTTGTGTATGCTTAAGAACTACTTGTGCTTTTGTAGAAATAGCTAATGAAGATGTAGCTTTGCCTAGAAGAAATAATTCTAATTTTTTTATTTGTAATTTCTTTAAGATCATCAGATGTGATTTTTCGTATCTAGCACCAGTGACATCTTACCAGCTGATCAAAACCAATTACACAATGTATCACAGGTTATCACCTACTCCTATTGGAATAGACCTTACATTGGTAAGACAATTAATTAAACACCAAGACCTAATTGAAATTTTGAAGAAAATCAAGGAAAATTGAGAGAAAACACTAGCTACTGTCCATCATGATACAAAAGAGATAAGCAGAGTTCTGCAAATAATAAAACAAGATGCAGATCATCACTGGTGGGATGTAATCTTTATACGGTTGCCAACTGCAACTAGGATTTTTAATACGGTGTGTCACGCCATTGTAGTTTTACTAATATTAGTTGGGATAAGTTTAACGCTATCTTTTATGGTTCTTATTTAGAACTGGAGAATACTACAGAGAAAGGCAGTGTTAACCTCCGTGTCAAATGTACATGGTAAAGCATTGAGGGATACATATTACAGCAGAGATTTGTATTAAGTAAAAATCTTTACTCATTTCCTAGAAAAGGATGTGAATGAGACATGAGGTTAGAAATTAACTTGAGGTAGAAATCAATTTCGCATAGATGAAGTGTAGTGTTTTAACTTGTTTAGTCTGTTAACTTGCTCTGCTTGCAGAAGCCAGTAGACAAGAGAATGCAAAACTGCCCCAAACAAGGTGAAAGGAGTGTTTGCTTCCAAGCTAGAGGGAGATAAGAGTGTCCCCTTAGACCTTGAAAGGAGAAGCAAACCAAAACTGATAAGGACTAATTGTAGTGCGAAGGGGAGGGGGGGGGTAGGGGGCTAGTAAATGAATATGCATGGACCTATTGCAAAACTTAATGCATATGCAACAGGTTAAGGGACAAAGAGAAGTCTAGACTGGGAGGAGCGATCCTGCATGCACCTGATCCTGCATGCACTTGGCGCTGAATAAAGATGCATACCTACTTCACGACTTTTAGGAGTTGTAGAGTTTTTCCACAAATCAATACCCAAAGCCCTTGGTTTTCCAAGAAATTTAGTAGTAATATAGTGAATTCCCTGACTTGTTTCTCATCTTCTCCTGAGAGAAGTAAATAATTGACATATTGAGTAAGTTTTATTCCTGGTAAAATAGGGAAAAGTTGTAGGACTTCTTCCAAGGCCTGTCCAAATAAGTTAGGGGATTCCATAAATCCTTGAGGTAATCTTGTCCATCTAAGTTGTTTTCTCCCTGTATCAGGATCTTTCCATTCAAAGGCAAATATATCTCTACTTAATTCTACTAGGGAACAAGTCCAAAAGGCATCTTTGAGACCTATCACACTAAACCACTGGTATGATGGAGGAATTTTACTTAATAGTGTGTATTGATTAGGTACCACTGGATATTGATCTATAGCCCATTTGTTCACTTCTCTCAGGTCTTGGATAAGCCTGTATGTCCCATTTGATTTTCTTACTGGTAATATGCGGGTATTGTGGGGAGACATGCATGGTTCTAAAGTTCCATCCTTAATTAATTCCTGAATTACTGTTTGTAACCCCTTTCTCCCTTCCAAGAAGAGCGGGTATTGCAGTACTCAGATCGGGCAATTTGTGTTAGTGATTTTAATTACTATAGGAGTTATGTTTAACTTGCCCCTATTCCCAGGCTTAATACATACTACTTATTGAATTTTCTTTTGATCCTCTTCTTTTGGCAAGAGGAGTTTGACTACCATTTTATCCCCTTCTGGAAGCACCCCGATGCCTAACTGTACTTGTAAATCCCTCCCCAGCAAATTGTATTCTGCCCCTGGTACAAGTAAAATGTCTTCCATTATTATCTTGTTTGTTCCTTCAAATATCACATTTTATAACTGGCGCTTTAATTCTTTCCCCTTTCACCCCTATTACTTGAATAATATTCTGGCTTTTTTCACACCCTTTTGGAATCTCACAAATACATGTCCTCTCCGCCCTTGTATCTACTAAAAATTCAAGTTCCTGCTCCTGGGGACCTAATTTTAAAGTTATCAAGGGCTCCTGCTGATGTTTTGACCCCCAGGAGATAGAGCCCCTGACCTCCCTATTCTTCTGTTTCTCAAGCCTCACTAAAAGCTTTCAGATCTTTTTCTCTCTGTGGGCAGCTTTACCTTAAGTGTCCAATTTCCTTGCAATAGTGACAGATTGGGCCCCGGGTGTTCACTTCCCTTTTTTCTTCCTTAGGACCCCTTTCACAGGGAGTTCTGTTCACAATAAATTCCTCCTGGCCCCCCTTGTTTTGGCTCAATTGGGCCCTTACCTCCTTAAAGGAGTGGGTCTTAGTCCTGTGGTTTCCTTTGGCTATAGCAGCTGCCATTACCTTAAATTTGGCTTTGCTTTCTCTGTGTCCCTTCCTACACATACCTTTTGGGCTTCTTTTAACAGGTCGTTCAACCCTCTGTCTTGCCAATCCTCTAATTTTTCTAGCTTCTTTCTTATATCCAGCCATGCATGGGTGACAAAGGTCACTTTTAACAGTGTTTGTCCAGCCTCCATTGTTGCCTTCTGATACAAGGCAGGCGGCCTGGTTTCAGGAAACAGCATGGCGACCCCCTTCCCCAGGGTCACTCGGGCCTAAGAAACACGCTAACACCAACATGGTGGACGGTCAAAGGCCTTTATTCTCTCTTCTCGTGGGGTTTTATAGTCTAAGGGGCTTCTACGTCAGGCGAGGGTCTGTCTTCACCATCTATGGTTAGTAGGGATGGAAAGTTACTGGGCAAGTGGAAAGTTACTGGCATCTGGTTCAGGGGGCTGCATTCCTATGTTAATTTTCTTATCTAAGGGGACAGGGGCCCTGTCTTCCCATAACATCACGAGATCTTCCGAACGCCAGGCCCTATCTGCTACACTCCGTATGTGTCCATTTCTGAGTACTGCCTCATATTCTTTTTTAACCTCTCCAGCCATTCAGATGGAGTTTCCTCCTTTGTTTTTGCTCTGCAAACGCTTTGTGGGCATTCTGATTACAGGGAACTGCTTCCCTAATTCCCCTGATAATTAATGCACTGTACTCTTCCATGTTTTTCCTTCCCCTAAGGTTATTGTGGTCCCACATCGGGCATTGATAATGGCATTTTATCCTCCCCAGGGGGTCCATTTACATGTTCCCTCTCCCATATTCACATACTTGCAGCTCAAATCAATTGTCTTTCTTCCAACGTAAACAAAAGGTTTAGTATAGATTGCATTTCATCCCAAGTATAAATATTAGGCCCTAAAAATTGGTCTATTTTTTCTGCTAATCCAATAGGGTCTTCTAGTAGACCTCCTAATTCCTTTTTGAATGCTCTCACTTCAGAGGAAATGAGTGTTTTATGGTTACATATTATAATATTGGCTTTTCGCAAATATTAAAATGGATTTAATATGTGTGATGTTAAAGTAACTTTGTTATAAAGATATAGTTTTTATTTCTGTTATTAATTAATCTTAGACATAGTAGTGAAATAGCTCATATAAGCATGCTTGTGTTAAAATGCCTGCTTGGATGGCATAACATCCAATGAATATAGGATGAGTACTCCTGCTACAGTGTCTTTGTTTGAAATGACAGGTGTCTGCTAAGGAAGGCAGAAGCCTCCCCTGAAATGGAAAATGTAAACCCTCTCCCTCCGAACTGTTATAATTTTGAAATTAAAGGGGCTCTCAGGCAAAGGTATGGGAGAAGGAATAATAGTTCTTTATTAGGGAAGAAAATAAAAATAAAATAAACAGTGCAGTAATACAAAACAACACTGACAGATTCAGAATACAACCTGACACCCTGTTGGTCAGGATGTTGGTAGCAGTCCAATAGAAATGGTGGCTGCAGTTCTCCTGGAGTGGCAGATGTGGTTCTGTTCAAGCAGTGAGCCTGTAGAAGGGTGTAGTCTTCCTCTGAAAATCCAGTGGAGGAGACAGTTGCTCCTCTGGGAATCCAGTGGAAAAGGCTGCCTGTGGTGCTCTAAAGGTCAGATTATATCTAGGTAGGAATACTTGGCTCCTCCCTTTGGGCAGAGCTTCTCACAATGGGATGATGTAATTTTATCAGTCATGCTGAGGCACTCAATAGCCCATTAACAGAGGATATCTTCCCGGAGGTAGGATTGGTTGTGGAAGAGATAAAGAAAACTGCTCAATTAACAGAAGATAACTGCCCCATCGGATAGGAATAGAATACACCCCCCATTTCCAACTTAAGACATACAGATATGCCAACTATCAGCACCTGCCGTCTGAAGAAAGTATGGACCAAGGCCCAAACTGGAAGTGATAAAGAGAAGGAGCCAAAACCACAGCCAATAAACATGCATACTCTAAAAAGGTAGATCCAAGGAGGGGCCATGTAAAATAGCTCCTGAAATATGTAATCTAGTTTATGGATATGCATAAGAGTCTATGAATATGCAACAGGCTGATGTAAGGGAAAAGGTATTTAAGGGGTATCCCCAAAGGTGATGGGGTGGTCTTGGCTGAGTGTCAAGATGCACCCGGCCATAATAACCTTTGCTTTATAGTCCTTGTCTCCTACTGTCTTTTATTAAACTTTTTAAATTTTCACAGGAGAGTAAATGTGTTTTTCACAAGTGGGACAGTGACAAACCCAATCCCCTCCATGCCCCTCCCAGTGGAACTTCCCAGAGGGGCTATAGTGATACAGTTTGGTCTTCCTTTTTTAATTCCTTCTGCTGAGCCACTCTTCCCTGGGTATTTTGACTAGGACTGTCAGGGAGTGGAGGGGGTGCATTAGGTGCTGGTGGATATGGGGGTGGAAGAGAGTCTAAGGGGTCCCAATTTTCGTCTTCTTCTAATTTAAACACCTTCACTTCTCCCAGAGAGTTTGCCCTCCCCCAGCAAGTGGCATAATGCTTTTCTTCTTGGCTGACAACTTTCTTGTCATTTACATAAGTATTTAAAGCTTGGCACATTTCCTTTTCAAAAGGCCCAGAATAAATAGTCTGATGTTATCTCTTCTTTGGTCCCCTCTATCATACAATAATTTATCGTTTTGATCTTAATTTTATTCTTTGTGTCAGGGTTATGCTCCCACTGTGCCAATTTTTTTTCCAGGGGGGCTGTGGCGAGGTATATCCATTGGTGCTTTCTCTTTACTTGCTTTATGTCCTATTCTTATCTGTTTGTCCAAGCACCTCCTGCACCACCCCAGTGGCCTTTCTTATTTCTTAGTTTCTCTCCTGGGTTGACTATATGATGCTCTTATCCCCAGTAGTCTCATTCTGTTTATGTTGAATAATAATAAGTTTTGTACCTTTAAGTGGGTTCCTGAGAGTGAAGGGGGGGAGAGAAGAAGCGCGCAGTTTGTTTTCAGACACTGCACTCACTCCTCCACATTCCTGCTCCTGACTGTCTTGTCTGCGGATGGACAGACAGCTGGACGGAGCTCCTTTTCCTTTTTAGTTAGTTAGCTAGCTGAGGCAAAGAAGTTCCCTGGACTGTTTTTTTCCCTTTTCTTTGGACCTCTTGAAACTGCTCTGGACTGAACACCCAGAAGAGCACCGGCAGCTGCAGCTATGGCCCACCTGGCCAGGCCTGGCCTGCGACAATTCCAGCACCGGAGGGACTGATCAGAGACTGAGTGAGCTTCAACCCGAGGATGGGGTTTTCTCAGTTTGTCATCTCTTTTAGAGTGGCAAGGGGTCTCATTGTTTGATATTGTTTTGGTTTTATTGTTTAATAAACAGGTTTTTTCCACCTTTCTCCAAGGCGGTATATTTTTCCTCCCGGACCAGTTGGGGGGAGGGGCCAATTGGATCTGCTTTTCCCACCAGAGCTCCTTTGAAGGATTCTTCCCCAAATTTGCTCTAAACCTGGACTGTTTCCAAGCGAATCTAACTATGCAATTGTTGCGGTGTGTTGCAATGTCCTGTTTTAAACTTCTGGGTCCCTTCCCAGGTGTGCCTATACCTCTCTCCCTTTCCCCTCACCCCCTTGCTGAGTGAGTCCTGTCAATCAGGCTTAAGATTCCAGCAAGGCGTCGTGTGGTTAGTCAGATTCAAAAGATGCCCCTATGCCCAGAGGTCATTGGCCTGTCTAAGTGTCATCCTCCCTTGAGACCCTGCCCTGGTTGGTAGCTCACCTGTCCCCTCCCCTTCCCTTGTCCCAGAGCTTAAAAGGTTAATCAGACCATGCGGCCGCATTCTACTTGGAGCAGTTGCCCCAGTTCAGACCTCTGTAACCATGGAATAAACATCTGGATATAACCCTCCAGCAGAATCCTCTCCTTTTTTCTCTTCACCATCGCCAGAAGCTCTCTCTCTTGAGGTAAACGGAGTCCCTGACAAGCCTGGACTTGCTCAGTGCCCTGCTGCAATCTCCGGCAGCCGAGGTATCTCTGGGGTAAAGCACCACAGAAGCCGCCTTTGGCTCAGCAGCGAACACCACACTGACCCAGGCACAATCTAACTGGTAATATTTGGATTCATATTCCAATATGCAATCTTTACAGGTTTTTTCCCAATTCTCCTCAGATATAGCCCAAATCCTGGAAACTAAATCCCGTCTTCTGCACACTACTTCAATGATTTCTGCCTTTCCTGACTCAGCCTCTGCTTCCCTCCAGGCTTTTCCTAACCTTGTGTTCCCTACTTCTTTGTGTCCTACAGAAATTAAGAAATTTATTGCCTGAAATCTGGTTCGCAATTCTGCCTTGTGACACTCCCAACACCAGGCACTCCTGGGAGAGGCAGTACAGTACCACCTCTTATGACGGGTTTTACACTCACACAAAACCCAAGGCTCCCACCTGGGTCCACAACTCAAAGACAAAATTGCACTCATACAAACAACACAAAATCTTTACTATAAAATAATACAACAAGCGTTTTGCCTTTCTCCAGCCAGTCACACAAAACAAGGGACATACACATACACCTCACGCACATGTACCCAATAATAAGGTACTCTTGTTGTTGAGTAAGGTTCTGATATTCTTGTACAAATGCTTATTAGTTGCACAATGCCCTTCTTCCTAAAAATCATCTTAAACCCCTCTAAGATTCCCCAAACTTAAAACTTTCTCCGGCTACTGGCATACTTATAAAAACTCCCAACACATAAATGAACTTCAAAGGCCCTACTACAAGGTTCTTAAAAGCCCTGTTTTCAAGCAGACCTAATCAGTTTCTCAGATCTTTCAGGCAGTGATTCTCTACTTCGTGGCTAAACACTCCAGATCAGCAAAACCAGTCATGCCTGAAGGATATATTTGGGCTTAGGCCCTGCCTTTCACCTAGTGCAGGCTCTATGTTTACCTTTTAACTATCCTAACCCTCCAATATAACCTAGATTCCTATAGGCCATCAGACATGGGTCAAGTGCAGTACTACCTCGGAAGTAGGATTTCTGCAGTCAAAATTACAGGCAATTTCTCTCTTCTTCAGGCGTTTAATTCCTGTCTTAACCCCAAAGTGGCTAAAGTTTCCCTTATTCCGGGTTCTTACTCAATCTACATCATTTGTGTCGCCTCGTCACCCGCCAGGCCCCTCGCGGGGAGATGGAAATGCAGTTAGAAAGACTCCACATGCGCTTCACAGATCGGGGACTGTCCTGTCCGCATCTCACACACCTGCACACACACTCCTGGATTTTTCACAATCCCTTTTTTTTTTTTTTTGGCCATGTATTCACCCGTCTAGGTTTGTCGTGCACCGGTTTAGGAGTTGCCACAATTTCTTAGGGAGTTTTACTCCCCTTTCTCTTTTTGTCCTTTTTATCCTACGGACCGAGGGTTAACCTATGGTCTCTTGTGCAGCAGGAAAAGCCTAGGCGGTCCACTGTAATTTTAAGTGGGGCGCCTCCCACCCGGAACCCCCGGAGCCACAGAGACTCGAGGCATATCTTGGTGGAACCTCCAAATTGTGAAGAACAGGGTTCAGTGCTTCAAATTTTTAAAATTTTAATAATACTAGGATAAAAGAAGGGCAATATTTCCAGCGCTGGGGTGCTAATGGCCAACAGCCAAAGAACACACTGTACATATGTTGTGGTTTGAGAAGAAGTAGGTTTTCTGAGATATGCTGTAGTCACCAATAGGTGTTCAGATTTTAATATTGGCACCTGGTGTGGCCACTGGGGACAATGGATACACCTCTGAGAACACAGGGATTAAAAAGCAGAGCACTCCCGTAAGAAGTTCTCTTGAATTCCAGCGAGGGAAGCAGGTCAGACCTCCCCTGCCCAGCTCCCGGCTCGGTGGGGGACGGGAGGCCATGTGGCCGTGAGGTAGGCTGGGCCCTGAAGATGGAAGGGTGGAAGAGTGGAAGAGCACCGAGAAGCATCTCGGTGCCATGAGTGACATGGAAACACACGAGGTTTCAACGGTGTTTCCTGTGGAAGCCTATGCCACAAGGAGGACTCCTCTCCTCTTGATGAACTGAGAATTAGATACCTAAAGAGTGGTGATGGACCAAGAGTTGGTGATTTTAAGAGATAGATGTATTGGAAATTTAGTGGGGGGAGGAGGAAATGTTTTTAGAAAGTTTTCATTTTCCCTGTGTGTTTCTTGTTACTTAGAGTTGTAGCTTAGTTAATAAAGTTTTCTTTTCTTAATTTCTAAGTGAGAGCCTGCTTTGCTTATTCCTGATCACATCTCACAGCAGACACCAGAGAGAATGTATTTTCATGAGAGCACTAGCATTGCGCCAGCGTCAAACCATGACAACATACAGTGGTATCTTTATACCCTTACATCACTGAGGTACATGCATATTCATGTGTTTCATACATTATTCGAACATTCTTGCAAACTTTCTAATGTTTTAGCAACTCCATTGTTTGGCTTCTTCACACTCCAGTTTATCTGCATGACATCCTGTGTGTCAAGTCAATATATTTTATTTCTTCTTGTGTCTCCATCCTGCTGTTTCACATCCTCTGATAAGGATTTAGTATGCCATCCTTAAATTTAACATGGTATTCACTAATTGTCCTCTGGGTGCTCTGGTTTGTGTCATGGTTATCTTATCACTTGGACTGGTCAGTCAGTGGATGGACTTAGACTGTTTTTCTTAGTTACAGAAAGCCTTTTCACATCTTATGTTTTGCTAAGGTCTATAGTACAATACATTAATCACAATACTATTTCCATAAGGGATACATAGATATTATATTCATTATACCACTATTTCGATGAGCAATACAGAGCATACTTAAGCTGATTATGTTATATTAACAAGCAGCTAAAAATAATTATAATTTGTACTATATCTAAATACTTATAATCAATAACAACATGTAAAAGCTAATACATAAATGTGAAAGCCAATATTATCTGGTCATTTTTAACAATCATGATGGGTCCACTTGTGTTCAGCTGTCCTGACTGCTGTCTCTGCAGTCCTGGCTGGATGTTAAAAACAGCAAAATCCAAAGGCAGAGTCTGTGCTAACTGGGCTTCCTGTCAAAGAGATTTCATGAGACACAGTAACCTGGCCAGATACTGGTTTAAATAAATGTCTTCACCTCCCCACCAGGTTGAAAATTAACAGAGAAAAAATCCCAAACAATTTAAAACGGAATAATTGAATATGCCCTTGGGGATATGGCTCTTATTCTTGCCAAAACTAACTGCAAAATCTGTACCCATGTCATCTTAGTTTCTGTCACCAGCTTCAAAAGGTTTTTCTTTATTTCTCCATTCATCCTTTTTACTTGACCTGAATTCTGAGGATATCAGGAGTTACTGAGGTCCTACTGAATTACCAAAGCAGCCATAATCCCTTAAAGGATCCCCCAGTAAAATGAGTTCCCTTGTCCGAGTTCACTGCCTCCACACTCCTGGTAAAAAGAATGAGAAGGAGGTGTCTTTAAAAACTGTCCTGGTTTAGGGCAAATTTGGGAGAAAACCCCCAAGGGGGCCTCCCCAGAAAACAAACCCACACTGCGCCTCCCCCCAACCAGTTCAGGAAGAATTTCCTCAGAGAAGTGGAAAAAACCTGTTTATTTACCAGGCAAAGCACTCCCCAGCACAAAAAATTAACAATACCGGATGACAAAACTCATTCATCGCTCTGAAGAGATGACAGATTCAGAAAATCTCTCCAGTGGGTGGTCACTCTGTTATCAGTCCCCCTGGTGCTGGGAAAGGCTTTGGCCCCGAGTAGAGCCTGTGCCCTATGTTGATATTATGATGCTTGTAACCCCATTCATGTGTCCTGATTATGCTGGATATTATGTTCTGTGACTTCAAGACTGGCTCTGAAGAGTGAAAGTTTTGTTTTCGTTTCTTATCAGCCTGCTCCCCCACAGCCGGCAGGACACAGAGACGGGGCAGTACATAGTGCCGCTTTTGCTTTTTTGCTTTTGCTTTTCGCTTTACTTTTGCTCTTGCTTCTGCTTTGCTTCTGTTTGCTCTTGCTTCTGCTCATTAGCTAGTTTATCTAAACAGTCCAAATTTCTTCCTGGACTGCTTCTCCTTTCCTTTTTTTGGAATTACTTGAACCTGCTCTGGACTGGGACCTGGGAACAATGAGAGTTTGCACCCTGTGGCCTGCAGCAGCTGCCCCAGCACTGGAGGGATTGATAATGGAGCGACCACCCGCAAGAGAGACTTTCTGAATTTGTCATCTTTTTCAGAGTGGTGAAAGAGTGGTGTCATCCAGTATTGTTCATTTTGTGTGCTGGGGAAGCTGTGCCTGTTAAATAAACAGGTTCTTTCCAGTTCTCACTGAGGAATTCTTCCTGAACCGCTTGGGGGGAGGGGCCATGTGGGTTTGCTTTCTGGAGGGGCCCACTTTGGAGATTCTCTACCAAATTTGCCCTACACCAGAACAAATTTTGGTGCCCAATACATGTGGCGAGAGAGAGACAGGAAATCCCTGTTTTGAGTGCATTTTTGTTGCCATTACTTTGTGTTCATAAGAAGCAGTTAATAGCCATGCTTTTTGAATTCATAATGTCTGTTGGGGTGAAGGCTTGCATGCATTTCTGGTCCCTAGGGTTTTTTTGAGATCATAATACCTCTATGGTCCCTAGGTTTATTTTCTTATCCAGAAAAAGCTCTAGTATTGTCCCTAATACGTAGTTTTTACAGCAGAGGGACAGTGACCAGAATAGCTCTCCTGCTGGGCTTGGTGGTAATGATTTGTAAGAAGTTCATAAACATGCTAGGGTCTGCTTCAGGTATGAATGTTTCATGGCTATGGTTATGCATCCAGTTTGCCGCAGGAGGAGCAGGAGGGAATGAGGTTTTTCAGCCTCTGCTTTCCTCCTTCTCCTATGAATCAGTTGCATCACTAGTGAAAAATGCTGTTTCCCCTGAATGTTAAAGAGACCATCTTTCTGGTATTCAATCTGGTAACCTTCCTCTATACAGCCTGCTGCTTCTCTAGAATGAGGGCTAAGATATCTAGACGGGTTGATGAGACCCCCGACACAGGAGTAGACCCAGGTGTGGAAAATCCTAAGTAGTGTGGGAAATGGGAGGATATGGGCCAAATCCAAAAGGAATTCTCTGACCCTCTAGTCTGGGACTTTCCCCATGAAACAATTCAGAACCCAGCTGAGGTGGGGAAATACCTGAGAGAGAAGTACCAGGATGACCCTAAGTAGAAGAAGATCATTGCAGTGAACTGGGCCCTGGCATATGCTTATCACACACTGCTAGATACTGTCGGGCAGCACACAGAGGCAGGGGGGCAGGGAGATAAATCAGCAGCTCTCTTAGTCACTCAGGCTACAGTCAACACCTCAGGCTAGAAGCCAGCAGCCAAACCAGACAGTGAGCCTAAGCCAGCAGCTAAATCAATGGCTGTTGCTACTTGCACTAGATGTGGGAAATGCACGGACAAGACTAAATGACCAGTGGATGAAGATGATGATGATGATGCCGGAGAAGGACCCTCAACACCTCCTGACATAAAATCAGGAGTCAAAGCAGCAGGTGCAAGATCAGAAGCCAATATTGACTCCTTTTCCCTGAAGGACCTTCGTGGCCTATGGAAGGATTACACTCGAAGACCTGATGAATACATAATTAGTTGGTATGTCCGTCTTTGGGATGCTGCAGGCAAGGCTACAGTTCTGGACGGCACTGAAGTGAGGCATTTGGGATCCCTGTCACACGATCCTGTCATTAACCAAGGAATGATGAGGGGAGCTAATCCTCACAGCCTCTGGGCACAGGTCTTGGACAGTGTTGCACAGAGATACCTGTGTGCAGGTGATCTTTATATGCAGCAAACACAGTGGAAGACCATAGAACAAGGGATCCAATGCCTGAGAGAAATGGCAGTGGCAGAGATTATCTTCTCAGGTGACGTAACAACTAGGAACCCAGACTTGGTAGCATGTGCATCTGCGATGTGGCGAAAATTTGTGCAACTTGGGCCACATGAATATGCTTCTGCCTTAGCCATAATGAAGTGGGATGAGAGGCATGAGACCGCTTGATATGGCAAGGAAGCTCCAAGCATATGCAGACACTGTGCATGGCCCAACACATGACAGAATCACAGCGGTGGAAACACATCTGCAGAAATTAGATTATAAGATAGAGGAGAACCACAAGAAGCTCAGAGAGGAGATTAAAGAAGACCTTCTCCAAATCTCAGCAGTTCAGATCAGAGGTTCTGGTGCCCAACACAGACATTCCCCAGATGGAGAGAGAATGCACACCCCATGAACTCAGCTGTGGTTCTTCCTGCATGATTGCGGAGAAAACATGAGTAGATGGGATGGAAAACCTACTGCTGCCCTGGCACAACGAGTGCAAGAATTGAAGGAAAAAAGGGCTGGGAGAGGAAGTTCCACCAAAAGGAAAGCAGCTCCAGTTGCCCGTAGCCAAACTGCCAGGTATGATTATGACGACATGTCCGATCCCCTTGAAGGAACATCCAAGACATATGCCCAGGGAAAGAAGGATAACCAGGCTTAGAGGGGCCCTGCCTCTAACCAGGTAGAGGCTGGGGAGAATCGTGTTTTCTGGTCGGTGTGGATTCGTTGGCCTGGCACATCAGAACCACAAGAGTACAAAGCTTTGGTTGATACTGAAGGAGAATGGAGATTGACTGTGGACTATCGTGCATTGAATGAAGTGACTCCACCACTGAGTGCTGCCGTGCCAGACATATTAGAGCTCCAGTATGAGCTGGAGTCCAAGGCAGCAAGGTGGTACGCCACTATAGACATTGCCAATGCATTTTTCTCCATTCCTCTGGCAGCAGAATGCAGGCCTCAGTTTGCCTTCACATGGAGGGGAGTGCAGTACACCTGGAACTGATTGCCCCAGGGGTGGAAGCACAGTCCTACCATCTGCCATGGACTCATCCAGACTGCACTGGAAAAGGGTGAGGCTCCAGAACATCTGCAGTATATTGATGACATCATTGTGTGGGGGAACACAGCTGCGGAAGTGTTCGAGAAAGGGAAGGAAATCATCCAGATCCTCCTAGGAGCTGGTTTCGCCATTAAAAAGAGCAAAGTAAAGGGAGCAGCTCGTGAGATTCAATTCCTGGGAGTGAAGTGGCAAGATGGACGGCGTCAGATTCCTACAGATGTCATCAACAAGATCACAGCAATGTCCCCACCCACCAATAAGAAAGAGACACAAGCTTTCTTGGGTGCAATAGGTTTTTGGAGGATGCATATTCCTGAGTACAGTCAGATCGTGAGCCCTCTCTACCTGGTCACCCACAAGAAGAACAATTTCCAGTGGGGCCCTGAGCAGCAACAGGCCTTTGTCCAGATCAAGCAGGAGATTGCTCATGCAGTAGCCCTTGGCCCAGTCAGGACAGGACCAGAGGTGAAGAATCTGCTCTACTCTGCAGCCGGGAACCATGGTTTGTCCTGGAGCCTTTGGCAGAAGTTGCCTGAGGAGGCTCGTTGTCGACCACTGGGATTTTGGAGTTGAAGCTCCAGAGGGTCTGAAGCCAAATATACTCCAACAGAGAAAGAAATCCTGGCTGCCTATGGAGGAGTCCAGGCTGCTTCGGAGGTAATAGGCACTGAAGCACAACTCCTCCTGGCACCCCGACTACCAGTGCTGGGGTGGATGTTCAAAGGCAAGGTTCCTTCCACTCACCATGCCATCAGTGCTACACGGAGCAAATGGTTGCTCTCATCACTCAGTGCGCCCGTATAGGTAAAATGTATCACCCTGGGATTTTGGAGGTCATTACAAACTGGCCCGAAGGTGAGAATTGTGGTGTCACAGATGAAGAGGAAAAAGAACCAGTGACACGTGCTGAAGAGGCTCCTCCATGTAACCAACTGCCATCAGAGGAAACACGCTACGCTCTTTTCACTGACGGTTCCTGTCGCATCGTAGGGATGAACTGGAAGTGGAAAGCAGCTGTATGGAGCCCCACACAACAGGTTGCACAAGCTACCGAAGGAGAAGGTGGATCAAGCCAACTTGCTGAACTCAAAGCTGTTCAACTGGCCCTAGACATTGCTGAGAGAGGGAAGTGGCCAAAGCTCTACCTCTACACTGATTCATGGATGGTAGCCAATGCTCTGTGGGGATGGCTGGAGAGGTGGAAAAAGGCTAACTGGCAACGTAGAGGGAAACCAATTTGGGCTGCTGATGAGTGGAAAGACATTGCTACCAGTGTAGGGAGGCTACCTGTGGAAGTCCGCCATGTAGATGCCCATGTACCCAAGATTAGGGCCAATGAGGATCACCAAAACAATGAGCAGGTAGACCAAGCTGCAAAGATAGGGGTGTCCAAAATAGACCTAGATTGGGAACATAAGGGAGAGTTATTCCTAGCTCGATGGGCCCATGATGCCTCAGGCCACCAGGGCAGAGATGCCACCTACAAGTGGGCACGAGACCGAGGGGTGGATCTAACCATGGACAGTATTTCTCAGGTTATCCATGACTGTGAGACGTGTGCTGCCATCAAGCAGGCCAAGCGAGTGAAGCCCCTCTGGTACGGTGGGCGGTGGTCCAAGTACAAGTATGGGGAGGCCTGGCAGATTGACTACATCACACTGCCCCAGACACGCCAGGGCAAGCGCTACGTGCTGACCATGGTGGAGGCCACCACTGGATGGTTGGAAACCTACCCTGTGTCTCATGCTACAGCCCGGAACACCATCCTGGGCCTGGAAAAGCAAGTTCTGTGGAGACATGGCACCCCTGAGAGGATTGAGTCAGACAATGGGACTCATTTCAAGAACAGCCTTATCAACACCTGGGCTAGGGAACATGGCATTGAGTGGGTGTACCATATTCCCTACCATGCACCAGCTTCAGGGAAAGTGGAGAGGTACAATGGACTACTAAAAACCCAGTTGAAAGCTTTGGGTGGGGGATCTTTCAAGAACTGGGAGCAGCATCTGGCAAAAGCCACCTGGTTAGTTAACACCCGAGGTTCCACCAACCGAGCAGGTCCTGCCCAGTCTGAGTCCCTGAATGTAATAGAGGGAGACAAAGTCCCAGTGGTACATGTCAGAGGTTTGTTAGGGAAGACTGTGTGGATCAATTCTGCCTCGAGTACAGACAAACCCATTCGTGGGGTTGTCTTTGCTAAGGGACCAGGTTGCACGTGGTGGATAATGCAAAGAGATGGAACAACAAGATGTGTACCTCAGGGAGATCTGATTGTGGGGTAAGAATGATATGGGGATAAGGGGTGGAATGTCCTGGGGTGACATTATGATGCTTGTATACCCATTCCGCTGTTCTGTGCCTTTAAGACTGGCTCTGAAGAGTGGAAGTTTTGTTTGGGTTTCTCTTATCAGGGACACAGAGTCAAGCGGTACATCGGACTGTTTTTTCACTTCCAGCTTCAGCTTGCTGCTTTTGCTTGCTCTCTCTTTTTCTGCTCTTGCTTCTGCTCTGCTTTCTGCCTCTGCTTATTAGCTAGTTCTAGCTAAACAGTCCACATTCCTTCCTGGACTGTTTCTCCTCTCCTGTTCCTGTGACCACCTCGAACCTGCTCTGGAGTGGGACCCGGGAACACCGAAGGTTCGGCTGCAGCAGCTGGCCCAGCGCTGGAGGGACTGAGAACAGAGCAACCACCCCCCGAAAGAGACTTTCAGATTTTGCCATCTTTCTCAGAGCGGTGTCATCGGGTATTGTTCATTTTGTGTGCTGGGGGGTGCTGGGCCAATCAAATAAACAGGTTCTTTCCACCTCGCTCCTAAGAATTTTTTCCTGAACCGGTTGGGGAGAGGGGCCGTGTGGATTTCGCTTTCTGGAGGGGCCCTCCTTTGCAGATTCTTTAACAAATTTGCCCGAAACCAGGACACAAGCCAAGCCATGGCTGTCAGCCAGTGCTGAATTGTGGCCTTGGAGTTTGCTTTGGGGTGCTGTGTGGCTATGATCGTTCCGCTATGAGACAGAGTAGGGATCCATCCTGAATTAGGTGAAGTGTCTAACAACGGTGAAAAGTCTGTGAGGCCAAAGCTGAAGGAAAAACTCGTACACCGCGACAGCAAGGAGACAGAGAAAGGAAAACAGAAAAGACTACGAGGTCAATTTGCCCCGACCTAGAAATCCCTTTGATAAAGAAGAACTGGTGCTAAGTGTCATGAGGGATGAATATGTATGAACTTATTGTGAAACTGTATGCATATGCATTTGGAAGGAGGATAAAAGGAGGTCTGAAATTTTCAGGGGTACGCATGCCTTTTTGGGAGAATTTTCTCCGTGTGCGTCCGGCGTGGTAAATAAACATACCGAGCTTTACAACTTTTATGAAGTTGTGAGGTTTCTTCTTTTCTCCGCAAAACAGCTATAAGTGTCTACTGTCACTACAAGCCATGCTCGGGGCTTCAGCAGTTGACACAAGGTGAAGTCCAACTGCCAGATCTCTGAAGGCTTGAGACCTCTCGGGTTGACCCTACAGGTCCATAGGGGTAACTTCTGGCAATAAGGGCAAGTGGGTACCACATGTTTTGCGTCCGCCGTCGGGATTTCTTCGCCAGTTCTTTGGCTCCATTGTGGAGCAACTCGTGCAGCTGACGAGCTTCCTGCAACGTCCATACACCTTTTGTTGAGGCGTCCGGTTTTGTCGTTGCCGATCTGGAAGTAACCTTTGACTGGGTCATGGCTGTTGATGTGAATGACTGACACGGTGCCCTGTCACGAGGAGAGCGCTTCTTCCAGCATTAGGGCTGCTGCTTATGTCGACACTCCTGGTCCTGCCATGGCTAGGCAGAGCCTTGCCACAAATATAGAGTCTGTTACTATGTTGAGGTGTTCTTCTTGGAAGAGTCCGCACGCCAGGACAACTGCTGCTGCCTCCAGTTGTTGCACTGACAGTGTGGGGTCACATGCTTTGACGCAATGCCATTGTTCTCCTGCCTGCCACACTGCTGTTGCGGTTGAAGTCATGGAGGAAGCGTCTGTAAAGACCGTTGGTCCTGGCTGCGGTCGGTCTTTGACCTTTGGCGGCATGTCCATGTCGACTACGGTGAGCAGCTGAGTCCAGGGTGGTCTGGAGGAGTAGGAGATTTCTCCTCCGAAGCCAGTGAGAGCAAGGGCTAGGTACTCCAATATTGTGGCTGACTCCGAGGTCGGTTGCTTGCGAAACGGAAGGTGGATGCTTGTCGGCTCGGTTCCTAGGTGTTTCAAGGTGAGTTTCCTGCCTTTCATGATGAGGTTAGAAATGCATTCGATTCCCGGGGAAAAAGCACGGGCAGGTCTTCCGAGGACCACCCATTGATTCGGTCGGGCCTTTTCAGAAGGTCCTTGAGTCGGTGCTCCCACTCCCCCCTTAGGTGTAAAGTGGACATACAGGTCCAGCGGCATGGCTGGGTTCCACCTGGCAAGTGTGCCCGTGGACATCTGGCTTTCGATGAAGTCGAGGGAGCTTGTTGCTTGCGGCGTCAGCTCCTTGGGTTCCCAGCGGTGCTTTCCTTTCAGGAGGTCATATAGAGGGTCCATGACCTCGGAAGGAATCAAGACAATGTTGCGAAGCCACTGCAGCGATCCACCAGGCGTTGCACGTCATGGAGTGTTTTGATGTCTCGACTGACCTTCGTCTCGGGGGGTGTCACGTAGGAGCTTGTGATCCCCACTCCCAGGAAGGTCACGCAGGGTCCTCTCTTGATCTTTGCGCTCGCGGTCTCGAAGCCGTTGGCCTGAAGGGTTTCCGTGATTGTGGGCACCAGGTGTTCTACTTGGCTTGCTGATGGTGCTGCGACTAGGATGTGGGGAAAAATCTTGCAGTCTGGTCCCGTGTCCGCCCAAAACTGAAACCCTATGACGTGTGGATCCTGACTGCCGTAAAGGTGGCATGTCCCCCACAACATCAGGGGTTCCTTTCCTATTCTCATGGCCAAGGCCACCCAGGGATCCCGCTCTGTGGCGTCTCCTGCTGGCCCTGTACCACCGGCGCAGGTTGTGGCAGTGGGGGGTGCGAAGGTGTTACTGGCGTTGCTGCATAGCTTTGCCATTGCACCATAGGCGGGGATGCAAAATTGGCTGCTCCCTGTGGGGGCATAGGGTATGAGGGTCCCCTGCCCCACTGGGGGTTGCTGTAGCTGGACCGCTGCATGTTCCAGGTGGGAGGAGGCTAGATATGGCCCAGCTGCCCCCTTCCTCTCCCGTTTCCCTGGGGCCGGGATCTACAGTCCCTAGCGAGGTGTCTTCCCGCAGCTCCAACAGATCCCTCTCGGGCGTGCTGGGAGTGAGGGTGCTGCCAGGGAAAGCTGTGCCGGCTGGGGACAGCTCGCTGGGTTGCTGCCCTTCCCCAGAAGCCTGGGCTAACGCAGTCATCCTGCCACTCTTGCTTAAATACAATCGGCCCCGCCCCATCAAAAAGCATGCAGCTTATTTAAGTAATATCAAAAGTGAGCAGATCGTTATTGCTAGAAAAGCCGTCCACAAGAGCGGATACTACAGCTAAGTTGACCCCTTTTTCTGAAATCACTTTGACTTCTTTTGGGTTAACTAGGGTATATGCCCTTTGCTGGTTCCCCCGCGCTCCGGCGACCCCCACCGGGAAAGCGTGCACTGTGGCCGCCGCTGCCCGGTCCACACAAGCCACCCTTATCTCTCCCCAGTCGGTGAGTCCATGCTGCGATTGCCTCCCGATATTGCTTAAAGCTTTATTCGGTTTCGCTTGAAACTGCATTAATTCTGCCCTCTTGGCTTCTGAGTCCCAGCCGGGCTCGGTCGGCTCTTCCGAGCTGTCTGAGCAGCTGTTACTTGACTCTGAGGCGGAAGCTGACTGCCGGCACATTTCCGGCGCTCCGTTCCGTTTTGTACGGCTTCGACCCCGCTCCTCCCTTCGGGGGTGGTGCCACTCCCTCCCCCTGGGCTCCCCCCGCCTCCTGCTGGGGGACGTCCTTGCCGTATAAGGACCTAATTTGAATAGAGCGCTCTGATAGGTCTTACGCTCCACCGCGGGGGCCGCCCCTTCTCCCTGCTCGCCCATGCCCCAATTGTTAAGCAGGCTGACTGCATTTCCGCCCCCCGCCTCCTCCCTTCCGCCCTTGCCATGCGGTTCAGCGCCATTTTCAAACGGCTATGGTGGGGGGCAGTTTTTACCGATCCCTATAGCGTCCGACAATCCAGCCGCGTTCCACGCCTCCTCCACGAGTCCCTGCCAGAAGGACCACGCGCGCCGCTCTGCCTCCTGCGCTGGATCGGCGACCGGCAGGGAAGGGTCGGGTAGAGAAAACCGCCGCTTTCTCGGAAGGTTCCGCGGGGGAACCGGGACCCGGCGGGCTCCACGAGAGGGTCGGAGGGTCCCCTGGAGGTTTCGGGGGGTCCCCTGGGGGCTCCAGGGGGTCTGGGCTCGGGCTTGGGAAGGGGTGGAATGCGCCCGACCCCCGTGTATTCCCGCCTTCAATCCGATCGCTCTGAGAGGCAGTCTGCTAATAAACATATACGTGCGGCTTTCCACGTCTCCTGTTCTTCTAATGCCTTGCATAGGGCCTCTTCTACTTTCCCCCACGCTTTGAGGCTTTTACCACTGTCTGAGGACTTAGTGTCCTCTGCTGAGGCGGCAGTGCTCTTCTCCCACACTTCCGAATGTAATATATTTACCGGACGTTCGATCGTCCCCAATTCTAGGAGCCTTGCAATAGCAAAATTAAAATTCCTGAGCTCACATTTAATTCCCCATTGCTCATGAGCCTGCTTACGACCCTCACTGTGGATTCCATGGTCCACGCTGGTCCGGAGGTGACCTCCCGCTGCACTAGGCCAGCTCTGCAGCCGCCGTCCTCTGTCCAGGCGAATCCCCGTTCCCCGGGCGCTGATCAGCTTCCAGGGTTTCGGCACCAGATGTTGCCTTCTGATACAAGGCAAGGCGACCTGTTTCTGAGGAAACGGCACGGCGACCCACTCTCCAGGGTCGCTCGGGCCAACGAAGCACGCAGACACCAATGTGGTGGACGGTCAAAAGGCCTTTATTATCTCATCTCGTGGAGTTTTATAATCTAGGGGTTTTTCTACGTCAGAGGGGGTCTGTCTTTACCATCTATGGTTAGTAAGGAGTGGAAAGTTACTGGGTAGGGAATGGAAAGTTACTGGCATCTCGGTTTAGGGAGGCTACATTCCTATATTAATTTTCTAATCTAAGGGGAACAGGGGTGCTGCCTTCCCGTTACATCGCGAGATCTTCCGATCGCCTGTCCCTATCTACCACAGAGCAGGGAGTTAGATAGCCTGGGGATGATGTATATGTTAAGTCTCTTACAGAGAAGACTTTGGAACCACAGTGGGAGACACCACTGCAAGTACTTCTCACCACCTTCACTGCAATCAAAATCAAGGAGCAGAATGCTTGGATCCATCACTCTGGAGTGAAGAAAGCCCTAGAAGTCCCTTGGAGAGTGATACCAGAAGAGAATGAACTGAGAATAAACCTTACTCAGGCAAAATGAGTATGTTGTGGTCGGGGGTAGTTCATACTTTGATTTACAGAATTGCTTTGTATGTAATTTTAACTGAAGTTTCAGAACTAAAGAGTACCTCTATCCAAAGCAATGCTGAATGGCCTTGGTCGCAGGCTTTTAATCAGTATACTGAATCCATGAGAGAACTTCCTGAGATAAAAGATTTAAATGTATCTACTGCAGTGATCCACAGGAATCTGGTATATGAGAAGCAAGAATGGCAGGAATGAGAACTGTGGGCACTTCAAGGAATCAGAGGAGAAGAAATCAAAGTAGAGTGCCAAGTCATCAATAAGACGGCTTATGAAAGACCAGATGCAATTAATGTCTCAACCTCCCCTGGTGTATGTGAACACCAGGAAGTCTGTGATAGCCTAAGTGAATCGGACTCTTGGTGTAATTTCACCTTAATACAGCCTGTAGAAGTGACCTGCCTTTGAGCTCGAGTTGCTATCAGACTTTCATTTAAATTCAAAGTAGACACTGCACTTTTTACAACAGCAGGGCCTTATACAACCCATACTAAGACTCAAATAGTTCAGACTCTACCCAAACTTGAACCTAAAGTGTATGAAATAGGCCCCTACATAGTAAAGAATGTGGGTGAACAAAAACAATTATTCAATCCAGAATGGTCTCTCAAAAGTGTGGAGTTGATAATGCAAATTAACATCTCAAAAATCCAACCAGCCTGCTCCTCCTTCCTAAAAACATCCTTTGAAGGTTAGACAACATAGTTACAAAGACAAGTATATCACAAGAGCAGAATAAGAAATGATCTAACTGAGATATTAGGGACAGGATTAGGAGTTTCAAATGGAATTGATTCAGAAATACTGATGAATAAGCTGGCTCCTGCAGCAGGTAGCCTAACAAAATTGAAGCACTTTACAGTCATCTCTATTGGCATTAGGAACTAGCCAGTGACAGATTTCAAAAGTACTGCCAAAGTAAGGAAGTACAAAAAGGCCGAAGACCAAGACCACAAGTTAATAGCAGAAACACTTAGTACAGTTCAAGATAATGTGTCTTTAGCTTTCAGTTGTATACAAGCACAGTTATAGATGCAAGCAACAGCAGCTTTGATCATACGGGAAAGGGGTGAAGGTAATTTTCCAGCTGAATTTTGGAAAATTGTCTGGGATAATGTGATTGATTTTGAAAGGAAGTTTCAATCCTGGTGGATTATGGTGAATTTCACCTATGATCCTGCTTCTAATGTGGCCACTGCCTTTGTGCTTACCATATGTAATGCCACGGTTTATGTTATCCATCCCATCATTGCACTAGGATTAAACCATTAAAAAACAATGCTCTACCCTTCAGAACATAGAGTGTGGGCATGAAAGATGAATGAAAAGTGGCAAACAGTAAACTTAGAATCCTGCATTACTAGAGAACAGATGGGATTCATTTGCGAAAGCAATACTATCAATGCCCAAGATGTGTGTCTAGACACTGAACAGAGTATTTGCCACTTTGAAATTCATCCAGTCACTGACCAGAAAACTGTGCTCGTATATACTGGAAAAGGGTGTGTATGCCTGAGAACTGCCTGTGCTGCTGTAAAAACTGATAGCAATTATGTTATTCTGTGTAGTAGAAATCATTCTAATTTCTGTATTTGTAATTTCGTTAAGATTATCGAGTGTGGTTTTTTGTCCTTGGCCCCAGTGACATCCCACCAGCTGGTTAAAAGCAATTACACAATGTATCACAGACTATCACCTACTCCTATTGGGATGAACCTTACATTAATAAAACAATTAATTAAGCACCAAGACCTACTAAGGATCTTGAAGAAAAACTCAAGGAAGCAGAGAGAAATGTCCAATGCAATACAAAAGGAAATAACTAGAATTCTGCAAAGAATAAAACAAAATGCAGATCATCACTGGTGGGATGTGGTCTTTAGGTGGTCACCAACTGCAAATAGAATCTTTAATAAGTTTTGTCATCGTACTGCAGTTTTGTTAATATTAGTTAGAATAAGTTCAGGATTATCCATCATCAAATGTAAATGGTAAAGCACTAAAGTACACTTGTTGTGATAGGAATTTGTACGAAGTTAAAGAATTTACTTCCTCCTTTTAGGAAAGGGGGGAATGAGGCAAAGTGAAAATTTTCCAGGATAGAAATTCATTTAATTTAGGTGAAATGTACATTTTTGAGTTGAGTCTGTGGTTAGAAACCTTAGTTATTTAGCCAGACTGCAAGGCCTAAACTCAGTGAGGTTACTTCAGCAAAGGACAGAGATAAAGGGGGGGAGACAGAAGATGATAGAAAGTGTCAGGGACTGCTGTAAGGGCAAGTCAACCTGACCTTGGAATTCTTTCTGATAAAAAGGAACTAGCAGCAAATGTCACTCCAAACCCGATAAAAATGAATATGTATGAACCTATTGTGAAACTGTATGCATATGTATTTGAGGGGGGATAAAAAGAGACCTGAAGTTCTCAGAGGTACGCATGCCTTTTTAGAGGAGAGCAATCTCCGCATGCGTCCAGCGCTGCAATAAACATACCAGCTTTACAACTTTTACAAAGTTGTGGGGTTCTTTTCTTTTCTCCGCAAAACAGAGGCCTGGCAGATGGACTACATCACACTGCCCCAGACATGCCAGGGCAAGCGCTACGTGCTGACCATGGTGGAAGCCACCACTGGATGGTTGGAAACCTACCCTGTGTCTCATGCTACTGCCCATAACACCACCCTGGGCCTTGAAAAGCAGGTCCTTTGGAGGCATGGTACCCCTGAGAGGATTGAGTCAGACAATGGGACTCATTTCAAGAACAGCCTTATCAACACCTGGGCTCGGGAACATGGCATTGAGTGGGTGAACCATATCCCCTACCATGCTCCAGCTACAGGAAAAGTAGAGAGGTACAGTGGTCTGTTAAAAATCCAGCTGAAAGCTTTGGGCGGAGGACCTTTCAAAAATTGGGATCAGCATTTAGCAAATTATTTTATTATATATATTACATTAAAACTATACTAAAAGAATGGAAGAAAAAGTTTCATCAGAAGGCTAGGCTAAGAATAGAAAAGAATGAATAACAGAGGTTTGTGGCTCGGACAGAGACCCGAGCTAGCTGGGCTGTAATTGGCCATTAATTATAAACATCCAACATGAGCCAATCACAGATCCACCTGTTGCATTCCACAGCAGCAGATAACCATTGTTTACATTTTATTCCTGAGGCCTCTCAACTTCTCAGGTGGAAAAAATCCTTAGGAAAGGATTTTTTATAAAAGTTGTCTGTGACAGATGAAGGAAGATGATGATAAATTCAGAGAACTGAAGTTAAAACTGGCCTCAATAACAGCTTTAAGCTTACCCTCACTAGAAATCCCTTTCATCTATACATGAATGTAGAAAAGGATGTAGCTCATGGAGTTCTGGTTCAGGAGTGAGGAGGAGTAAAGAGACCAGTAGCTTATTTATCAAAGATGTTAGACCCAGTGAGCCACGGCTGGCCAGTATGTATTCACGCTTTAGCACCTACTGCAATCCTGGTAGAAGAAAGTCATATGCCTACGTTTGGAGGTAAACTAACTGTGTGCACACCTCATGCAGTAAGAAATGTGTTAAATCAGAAGGCTGAAAAATGATTGACAGACTCTAGAATGTTAAAATATGAAGCAATCTTAATAGACAGTGATAACATGACACTAGAAGTAAACAGAAGTTTAATTCCAGCTCAGTTCTTATATGGAGAACCAGCAGATAACCTAATACATAATTGTCCAGAAATTATCCAATATTGAACAAAAGTTTGAGAAGATCTTGAAGAACAAGCCCTTTCCGAAGGGGAAATAATCTATGTGGATTGTTCCTCCAGATGTCTACAAGGAAAAAGAATGTCAGGGTATGCAGTAGTTGATGGGAAAAACATGCAAACTATTGAAAAAGGAAAATTACCTTCAAACTGGTCAGCTCAAACCTATGAATTATGTGCTCTAAAAAGAGCACTGGGATATTTAACACACAAGAAAGGAACTATATATACTGATTCGAGGTATGCCTTTGGAGTAGTAGATACCTTTGGAAAAATTTGGGAAGAAAGAGGATTACTTAATTCAAGAGGAAAACGATTAGTACATGAAGGGCTCATTTTAGAGGTTTTAGAGGCATTAAAATTACCTGAAGAGATAGCTATAGTACACATTAAGAGACACCAAAAGGGAGTGACCCCAGAAATAAGAGGAAATAATTTGGCAGATCAGGAAGCTAAGGATACAGCAGAAAATGGAGCTGAAAGTGTTATGTTAATATTAACTCCAAATGAGGAAAAATTTGAAATTCCAAAGTTTAGTGAAGCAGAGAAAAAAGAATTAAACAAGATAGGAGGAGAACAAGATGAATCAGGGAAATGGAAACTTCCTGATGGAGGACAATTACTTAATAAAATGCTTACTAGGAAAATATTAGAAGACATGCATCAGAAAACCCACTGGGGTACTCAGGCTTTGTGTGATCATTTTTTAAGGAACTATGGGTGCATTGGGATTTTTGGAGTAGCAAAGCAGGTAACTGAAAGATGTATAACTTGCCAAAGGATAAATAAAAATGTAATGAGAAAAAGAACATTAGGAGGTCTTGAGTTAGCTCTTCGACCATTTCGAAGTATCCAAGTAGATTTTACTGAACCTCCTCAAGTACAAAGATGGAAGTATTTATTAGTAATGACAGACCATCTAACTCATTGGGTGGAAGCAGTTCCCACTACCAAGGTCACAGCCAACATGGCAAGTAAAACCCTTTTGGAACAGATTATTTCCAGATATGGAATGGTTAATAGGATAGACTTGGACAGAGGAACTCATTTTACGTCAAAAGTGTTACAACAAATAATTCAAGCCTTGGGGATAAAATGGGAGTTACACACCCCATGGCATCCACAGAGTTCTGGTCCTGTAGAGAAGATCAACCAGACTTTAAAGAGAACTTTGACTAAATTGATGATTGAGACCCGAATGTCATGGGTACAATGCCTACCTTTAGCCTTGTTAAGTATCCGAACACAATCCAGGTCAGACGTGGGAGTGTCACCTTATGAAATGATGTTGGGGTTACCTTTTCTAACCACCCAACATGAAAATGCTACCTATGAGGTAGGGGAAATGAGTGTCAAAGGATATGTTAACACCATTGCAAAACCTCTTGAAAACTTATGGTTAAAAGGACTAATCCCTCAAACCACACCTTTAGACTTTCAAATCCATAATATTCATCCAGGGGAATGGGTCCTAGTAAAAACATGGCAAGAATAGTCTTTAACTCCACAATGGGAAGGTCCTTTTCAGATATTACTGACAACCAAGGCTGCGATCTGGACCAGGGAACGAGGGTGGATCCATGCCAGCAGAATCAAAGGACCTGTGGAAGAACTAAAGAGTGGACGATAACATCTCAACCAGGTGATACAAAACTGACTCTTAAACGAGGAATGGGTGGTAATGAACTGGGAAGACCCAAAAGATCCAAGAAACATACACAGGATCACACCTAACTGGGAAATAAGACTGAGCTTGTATCAGTGATTTCAAGTACCATCTGGACAAGCTTTGAGACACCTCCGGTACCCTCCTTGGGGAGGAATACTTCCACTCCAAACAGGAGGACCAGGACTGTTTCGGACAGACAACTCTTGTATTCTGGCCTTAGCCTGTGACTTATACAAAGAGAAGGAGTTGCAACTTCCGTCAATGCCATATCAAACACCCCGTTTGATTCACCCAAATACCAGACATGCTAGCTGGGTTAAATGTAAATGTTTAAATTGTGGGAAGAATTGGTATTGTAGTTCACATAATCAACGCCCTTGTTGCAGGAAGTGTCAAGGGCCAAATCGATCTCCTATCCAGGTAGAACTCAAGGCAACTGAAATAATAACTTTGTTTTGTGGGAAGGAAATTATTAGTGCCTATTGAATGGCAGATACCTGAGGAATGGTGGGAAACCACAGTTGAAGAGTGTCAAAAACAATTTGCCTGGAAATTAGCTAAGAGAAAGTGACAAGGAAATAGAGAGCAAGACCAGATTGGCCTCTGTATTTGCCACCAAGAAGATCAAATACACCTGCTGTGGGTTGCAACCCCATAGGCATGGGAGGTAGGAGTATAAGCCATACCGGACCTCTGTTATTCCTTTTTCTGCCAGTCATTTATCTTTTCCCTTTCGGGATATCGACAAGGCCATGCCACAGGTGTTACCTCAAGCTATATATGGAAAGACACAGAGGTTCCTTTTTTATTTCTCACACTCATGTCAACAGTCACTGTTATAACTCATCCAAGTTAGGCAATTGCATGCACAATGGGAAAAAGTACTGGATTGCGGGGAACTTAGGAACAAGTGGTAACAGAATGGGAAGTCAATGCCCAAAGGGGGAAGAGATGGATTTGCTTCACCTATGTTATTGGGAACAAAGCACAAGATTCAGTAAAAGAGCAATTGATAAACACAAAGGCTAACTCAGTACAACCACCTAAACCTGTGCCAATCTCAATTGATGATTTGTAAACGAAACTTGAACAGCAATTAGAAAAATAAATAGATATCTCAAGAATGGGTAAAAATCAGTTTGTGGAATTGGGGGAAAGAATAAGTAGAGAACTTAACCAGTTGTTGGGTCTGTGGAGGGGCTTTGATGGCAGAAGAATGGCCATGGAAAGGCAGCAGCTTAGGCCCAATTGAGCTCCTTAAGTAGAACCAAACAAGTATAAGTGGAGAAAACTGACCAGATGGGTGGATTTGGAGTTCAATAGTCATAGGAGAAGAATGTCTCTGACACACTGAGAAAAAGCTCATTCATGAAGTAGGAAAAACTCCCTGTAAAAGATATAAGGTTAGTAACAGAACTTCTGTATGGTGAGTCCCAGAAAAACCAACGATGTACTGGACCCAGGAAAAAGCAAAAAAAAGGAAATTGTAAGTATGATAATAAAGTCAGACTTTTTCACCGTAATGATACAGGCAAAAATCCTTGCTTTGGCATCCCAGAAATTTCCAAATTTTGGGAGATTATAGATCAGCAAAAGTTTGACTATTGGAAAGCTCCAGATGGCTTATTTTGGATATGCGGAAAAAGAGCATACTCAAAACTTCCCTCTAAGTGGAAAGGGAGTTGCACTCTGGGAATCATACAGCCAGGATTCTTTCTTTTACCAGGACCTGATGGGGATCAATTAGGGATACCAGTTTATGAGGATCTAAAGAGAAACAATGTTGGAGAATTTTGCTCAGACATGGCTTGAAGGAAAAAAAGGCCATGAAAATATACAGCTGATGGAAAAGTAAAAGGCAGCTGTGAGGAGCAAATTCTCAAAGCCTGTTTCTGTAAACAACAAAGTTCTCAGGCACATTTCTGTAAACAACAAAGTTCTCAGGCTGTTTTTTCATAACAGGTAAATATCTTGTCCTTGGATAAGTTTTGGGAAAGCAAAAATGACAAACATGAAGGCCTTGAGAACCATTCATATCAGGGTGAGAAAACAAATCTTGGTTTCAATAACAAACCACAGGTATTGAAAACAAAAGGAGGGATTAATGTGTAATCTGTAACCTATGATGAGCTCGGGTTTTGCAATATGTATGAGCTTAATTAACACTGTTATAAAATGTGCATGATGGATGAATAAATCGGAGTTCGATGCTGATCAGAGGATGGGTCGTCTCCCTTCGCTTTCTACAAAACAAAAGATTTGATTGGAGGATTACAAAAATAGATGAAGAATGGCCCCCTGAACCCATATTGGAAATGTATGGGCCAGCCACCTGGGCACAAGATGGGAGTTGGGGATATCGGACTCCAATTTAAATGCTAAATCATATTATAAGACTCCAAGCTGCTGTAGAGATAATAACGAACAAAACTGGTTAGGCAATGGAATTAATATCAAAGCAACCAGCCCAAATGAGAGCAGCTGTGTATCAGAATAGGTTGGCTTTAGAGTATCTATTAGCTGAAGAAGGGGGTGTTTGTGCAAAATTCAATACATCAGATTGTTGCTTAAAAATAGATGACAATGGGGATGCTGTCCTGGATATAGTCAATGAAATCAGAAAAATCGCCCATGTACCGGTTCAAAAGTGGGAATCAATCAATGCTAAATACTAGCTGGTGGGATAACGTGTTGGGAATAGAATGGTGGAAAAAATTAGGCTCCTTCCTTTTGTGCACTACACCTGGTCTAATATTTCTTCCTTGTTTGATCCCCTGTTGCATTCGGCTCATCACCAGTGTAGTCCAAGGCATGCAATTAGTGACCATGGATCAAAAGTTGGCTACGACAAACACGGTGAAAAGGATTATGGCGTTAAAGAAACAAAATAATATAGAAGACCCCTTCAGAGAAGCGAGATTGATTTGTGAAGAAAATGAGCGACTAATGAAGGCTAGAAAACCATGAATACTGCTCAAGCCAAATTAATTATAAAAAGAAAGAGGGAGGATTGTGAAAAGTGCATATTATATGGCTCTAACACAGATATTTACTATATGTATTATGTTGTATTGATTAGTAGTGCTGTATTAACATTTTAATAGTGTGGTAAATGCAGTTTTGTAGTTAAAATGTAACTTTTGTAGTTAAAATAGGAACTGTGTATGTGGGATATTTTCTTAAAGAAAGGAATGAGGTACTCACACCAGATAGCAGCCACAGGACACCTAAATCTTTCAGAGAAAGAGAATTATCTTATCAGAAGAAAATAACTTCTTCCCACCGTGCTCACCCATGAAGACGTCATCAGGATTAAGGGGAAGAAGTTGACATGGACCAGACTGAATCCTATGTTTGAATGGAATTTATGCATCATGTATGAGATATATGACTATTCAATGGGCTATTGCTTTTAAGGGTTAATCCTTTGTTAGCAGGTGTCCTTTTTTGGGCTTATTTTGCCCAGAAAAAGTACCCGGACCATCTGTAAATATTTGTTCTTATAGTCTTGTATTGTCCTAATCTCAATTGTTCCAATTTTTACTACTCTAATTATATTACTATTTTTATAACCATTTTATTACAATTAGTCTTCTAAAATTTTAAAAACAAGTGATTGGCGTTTTTCACACACACAGTCCAAAAAACACAGTTTTCCCTAGCCTCTACCTGGCCAGATGCAGGAAGCCTCTAAACCTGGTTATCCTTCTTTCCTTGGGCATATGTCTTGGAGGTTCCTTCAAGGGAATCGGACATGTCATCATCATCATCAAACCTGGCAGTTCGTCTATGGGCAACTGGAGCTGCTTTCCTGTTGGTGGAACTTCCTCTCTGAGTCTTGCCTTCCTTCAATTCCCGCACCCGTTGTGCCAGAGCAGCAGATTTTCCATCCCAAGTCCTCATGTTTTCTCCACAATCGCGCAGGAAGAACCACAACTCAGCTCGTGGGATGTACCTTCTCTCTTCCCATCTGGGGAACTTCTGCGTTGAATACCAGAACCTCTTATCTGAACTGCTGAGATTTGGAGAAAGCCCTCTTTAATCTCCTCCCTCAGTTTCTTGTGATTATCCTCTATCTTGTCTTCTAATTTCTGCAGATGTGTTTCCACCACTGTGATTCTGGCATGTGTTAGGCCATGTACAGCATGTGCATATGCTAGGGACTTCTCTGCCATATCAAGCACAGTCTCCTCACTGTCATTCCGTTTCATTATTGCTAAAGCAGAAGCATATTCATGTGGCCCAAGTTGTACAATTTTTCGCCACATCACAGATGTCCATGCTACCAAGTCTGGATTCCTAATTGTTATGTCATCTGAGAAGATAATCTCTGCCACTGCCATTTCTCTCAGGCATTGGATCCCGCACTCTATGGTCTTCCATTGGGTTTGCGGCATATAATGTTCATCTGCACTCAGGTATCTTTGTGCAACACTTTCCAAGACCCGTTCCCAGAGGCTGTGAGGATTAGCCCCCCTCATCATTCCTTGGTCGGTGACAGGATCATGTGACAGGGGTCCCAAATGCCTCACTTCAGTGCTGTCCAGACCTGTAGCCTCACCTGCAGCATCCCAAAGACGGACTAACCAACTAATTATGGATTCATCAGGTCTTCGAGTGTAATCCTTCCTTAGGCCCTGAAGGTCCTTCAGGGAAAAGGAGTCAATATTGGCTTCTGATCATGTGCCAGTTGCTTTGACTCCTGATTTTATGTCAGGAGGTGTTGAGGGTCCTTCTCCTGCATCATCATCATCATCCACTGGTCGATCGGTCTTGTCTGTGCACTTTCTGCTCCTCGTGCTAGTAGCAACAGCCATTGGTTGAAGCTTACTCTCTGGTTTAGCTACTGGCTTTGTAACTGGGGTGTTAGCTGCAGTCTGAGTGACTGGGAGAGCTGTTGCTTTATCTCCCTGCCCCTCTTCCTCTGTCTGCTGCCCTACAGTGTCTAGCAGTGTTTGATAAGCATATGCCAGGGCCCAGCTCACTGCAATGATCTTCTTCTCCTTAGGGTCATCCTGGTACTTCTCTTTCAGGTATTTCCCCACCTCAGCTGGGTTCTGAATTTGTTCATGTGGAAAGTCACAGACTATAGGGTCTGAGAATTCTTTCAGGATTTGGCCCATATCCTCCCATTTCCTACACCACTCAGGATTTTCCATGAATATTGGAATTAAATACCAATATAGCCAGATGGAATGTGCCTGGGCTCGTCTGGTCCTTGCTGCTGGACCAAAGGCAGCAGCTGTGGTGGTTTCACCTCAGAGACACCTTTGGCTAGCTGGATATTGCAGCTGGGCACTTGGGACAAGTCCAGGCATGCAGGACCTCAGGTTTACCTCTGGCAGGGAAGCTTCAAGGCGAAGTGAAGGAAAGGAGTCGAATTCTGCTAGAGGGTTTTGATCCAGAGCTTTATTCCTGGCCCACAGGCCTCTGAATCCAGTAACAGCTCTTAACAGAACTCCTGAACCGCATGGTTGCTGTGTCTTTTAACCCCGGGGAGAGGGGGAGGGAAGCGGTAGGGATCCCACAAACCAGGTAAGGGGGGGGGGGGGGAGTCTCAGGGGGCAAATGACACCTGGATGGCCCAATGTCCCCCAGGGCTGAGAGGCATCTTTTGAACTTTGCCAATCACATGGCGTCCTTTCTGGAATGCCAAGATTGACAGACAGCACTCAGCAGGGGGCAAGGGAGAAGAAGGGAGAGGTGATTGGCACACCTGGGGAAGGAACTGGGATAACTGAGACAGGCTATGACATCACACTGCAACACATGACCGGGTCTACTCCTGGGTCAGAGGTCTCATCAGCCCCTCTAGAAATCTCAGCCCGCATTCCAGAGAAGCTGCAGACCATACAGAGGAAGCTTACCGGATTAAATACCAGAAAGATGGTCTCTTTAACATTCAGGGGAATCTGAACATTCTCCAATAGTGATGTAACAGATTCAGAGGAGAAGAAGGAAATGCAAAGGCTGAAAAACCTCATCCCCTGCTCCTCCTCTAAGAAAATGGGTGCATACCCATAACTATGATCCATACATACCTGGAACAGACTCTAGCACCTTTATAAACTTCCTACAAGTCATTACCACCAAGCCCAGCCTGATAGCTATTCTAGTCAGTGCCCCTCTACTGCAAAAACTACATATTAGAGACAATACTAGAGCTATTTCTGGATAAGAAAATAAACCCAGGGACCATAGAGGTATTAAGACCTCCATAAAACCTAGGGACCAGAAACACATGCAAGCCTCCACCCCAAGAAACATTATGAATTCAAACAACATGGCTATTAACTGCTCTATACTGTTTTGCGGAGAAAAGAAGAGAACTCCACAACTTTGTAAAAGTTGTAGAGCTGGTATGTTTGTTTATTGCAGCGCTGGACGCACACGGAAATTTCTCTCCCTAAAAGGGCATGCGTGCCTCTGAGAACTTCAGATCTCCTTTTATCTCCCCTTCCAAATACATATACATACAGTTTCACAATAGGCTCATACGTATTCATTTTTATGGACTCCGCGTGACATTTGCCGCCAGT